>NC_134360.1:31326294-31328794 GCF_048569485.1 Anomaloglossus baeobatrachus | reverse complement strand
ACTGTGGAGCCCAGGTCATCTGGCGTAGCACCCCATCACTCTCCTTCTTAGTCAAATAGCCCTTACACAGCTGGAGGTGTGTTTGGGGTCATTGTCCTGTTGAAAAATAAATGATGGTCCCAACTAAATGCAAACCGGATGGAATAGCATGCCACTGCAAGATGCTGTGGTAGCCATGCTGGTTCTGTTGCCTTTAATTTTGAATGAATCCCCAACAGTGTCACCAGCAAAGCCCCCCCACACCGTCACAACTCCTCCTCCTCCATGCTTCACGGGGGAACCAGCCATGTAGAGCCCCATCCGTTCACCTTTTCTACAAAGACCGGTCCAAAGATCTCAAATTTGGACTCATCAGACCAAAGCACAGATTTCCACTGGTCTAATGTCCATTCCTTGTGTTCTTTAGCCCCAAACAAGTCTCTTCTGCTTGTTGCCTGTCCTTAGCAGTGGTTTCCTAGCAGCTATTTTACCATGAAGGCTGCTGCACAAAGTCTCCTCTTAACAGTTGTTCTAGAGATGAGAAGGCGTGTCCAAACTTTTGGTCTGTACTGTAAATATTATATATATATATATATATATATATATATATATATATATATATATATATATATATATATATATATATATATATATATAATAAAAATTCTCCCTTCTAAAAACTGGTCCATCATATTTGTGATCACCAATACTAAAATGGTCAAGTGCTCGGTACTCAAGTAGAGAAAATCGGGACTGATCAGGTGCTTGTTTCGAGTAAGGAGTATAATGGAAGTCAATGGGAAACTTATTTTTTTCGGAAGACCCTCCCAGACTTCTGGGAGGGGAGGGAAGGATTTGGAAGAAAAAAAAAAAAAATTACTGAAATGGATGGAAACAGCGCTCAAATGGAATGGGAACAGCATGGCTCCCAGGTGACTGCTGGGACCGACCTGTTGTCAGAGTGTTCTACCAATTTTTTGGACTGACAAAGCGTAAAAACAAATATGATAATGGATTTTACCAGGAAAAAATTATTTTTTCTCTTGTATAGTTTGCCTTGTGTAACATAACCCTTGAACTGGGATCTGGTTGCATGTGGGTGCACTGGGGCAACAGTTGCCTACCTTCACCCTCTGGCCACCCTACTCCCTTGTTCCTGTTGTGGTCCTGTGGATCCCTACCCTTCTGCACTGCAGTCCTTGCTCTGGCCAGGTTGGGTCAGTGAGTGACTTCATTATCTACCACCTCATCGTCCCACTTGCACACTCTGTTCCTCTCCTCCCGAGTTGGTGACTTAACATGACTTGTTGGCCACTGTGCGTATCATCATCATCATGTTATCGTAATTGCTGGTCCCCACCGTTGGCTTCTTTCTGACCATGGCTGCGCAAATATTTGGCTATCACTGCATATGATCTCATTATGTCCCTCTTGAAACATGCTTGGTGAGAGGCCAGGAAGAAAACATAAAAAGCTCCTCAGTGTTTAAGTGTGGGGTCACTTATCTCGTTGGAATAGTCATGGTGAGAAAAAGGAGAATTGGGGTGAGAACTATGTGGTCCAGACTCTTGACTATTGAGACTGGACCATGTGGAAGACAGGGTGGTGCTTGGAAACAGACTGGAAGCATTCTCTGCCATGCAACCCAGAACCTGCTTGTATTGTTCTGGTCTCAACAGTAGTGTTCTGCCCCCCCCCCCTGCAAAGGTGGAAAGGAAGCTTAGTCTATATGAAGCATGTGTTTGGCATGCTTCCACAACAGGCTCAGCTTTCTCTCACCCCACGGTCTCTGCGTGAACCATCAGGCGGACCTCCACTTTCCCATCCCTTACCATATGCCTTGCACATTTTAAATTAAGAGTGATATTCCTGAAAAGGACTGTTGGTTGTATGTGGCAACACCAAGAACTGTAATGCAATGAACCCTGCCTAAATGCCTCTAATTCACTATTCCTACTCTAGCAGCTCACCCTACACTAATTACAGCTAACAGCGATATTATTATGGAACAGAACTCATTTCAATTAGCCCTAGAAATGACTGTTGGTTTAATGTTGCAACAGCAGGTACTATTACGCTACAAAACACAGAGTAGGGAGAGTTTCTGCTGAGAAGGGACTCTTTCTGGGTACAGTGCGCCAAGCTTGGTGTCACTGGGTCCTCTATAGACCCAATGACGTATGCAGCCGGCTGATTACAGTAGTACCAGTAGCCAACATGGCTATGGCATTCCTGTGATTGGCAGGCAAGCCCCACATGTTTAGTGGCTGAAAAGTAGCCGTGAAGCATGTGGGTGGGGAACCAGGCGTGGCGCTCGAATAGCAAAATACTCGGATTACTGAGCATCTCAAGCACCAGGATGATCGATCAAGTACTGAGTAGCTATGAGAAGGGTAGCCATCACTGTTCATTATCATTGCCAAATTATGAAGACGGACCTCTCCAGTCTTTATTCGAGGTGCATTAACTGTTCCGCTATACATTGATTTGGTTGTGGAACCATGGTATGGCCGATCTTCCT
>NC_134360.1:30976912-30989412 GCF_048569485.1 Anomaloglossus baeobatrachus | reverse complement strand
GATAGATAGATAGATAGATAGATAGATAGATAGATAGATAGATGATAGATAGATAGAGGGATAGATAGATAGATGATAGATAGATAGATAGAGGGATTGATAGATAGCTAGATAGATAGATAGATAGATAGAGGGATAGATAGATGGATAGATAGATAGATAGATAGATAGATAGATAGATGGATGGATGGATGGATGGATGGGTGGATAGATTGCTGATTGCTAGGGGTCTGACCTATCACAGTAACATTTGTATTGCCCTTTGCATTGGAATCAATCGCAGTTAGGATATACATGTGCACCGCCGCTCCATTTATTGTCTATGGGACAATAATAATATATAAATAAACTTTAGAATGTTGCAGAGTGCGGTTTACAGAAACTTCTCATCTGCGGTGAATTAATTAATAATAGTGTTTGGGATGCCTGGATTAAGCAAATTACGGCACTTAAAATATCCGTCCTTCCACTGTGAATAATGAAAGTACCCATCTACCTTGTCTTTATACTAATGAAGATATTATTAATTAGTTTAGCAAAAACATAGATCTAACCATAATATGCAACAGTTATTAGAGATAATTAACTACGGATCATTGGTTTGAAACATCTAGTCCAAAATGATTTCTGAAGGGCACATTATTCTAGGAGATAAAATAATTACATTTTGAGCAGTAGCACGAGGCGACTCGGTGTTCTGTGATTAGATCTTTTGTTCTTCCTTTGTTTCGGCCGGGATCTGTATTTTCTGAAGTCACCTGGAGCTCCACAAGATATTTCTAAATTGAGCAGAAAAAAAAGTCAGATCTTTGAATTTAAATGGAAACATGGAAGGAAAACACGGAACTATAGAAGGGAAGACATTAACACCGAAAATGCACATCAAGGATAACTGGTGTTACTGGTCTCAGAAAATAACCGGGATCAGAGTGCCATGAATGTGTTATAGCCTGATTTGATTTTGGGGAGATCTGGAATCAGAAGGTCATAGTGTTTTGTTGATCTCACATCCACTTTAGTGCCCGCTCATCATTTACCCTGAGTTGGTACGTATTTAATCCCATCCGGTACTGAAGGGGTTAAGGTTCATTGCCATCCTGTAGTGAGGATCAGAGTGTCACGAACTTTGAGGAGATCTGGGATCAGAAGGTCACAGCATATTGTTGATCGCAGACCCGCTTTAGTGCTCACTTGTCATTTACCCTGAGTTGGAGCGTATTTAATTCCATTCGGTACCTAAGGGGTTAAGGTTCATTGCCATCCTGCAGTGACCTAACAGGTAGTTGTAATCTCAGCTGCAGCCACTCCCTTCTGCTATAAGTATCAGCTCCTCACGCCTTCTTATGATTGCTATAGCTCATAACTACGCTGGCTATAGCTCATACCTATGCTGTCTATAGCGCATACCTATGCTGGCTATAGCTCATACCTATGCTTGCTATAGCTCATACCTATGCTGGGTATAGCTCATACCTATGCTGGCTATAGCTCATACTTATGCTTGCTAGAGCTCATACCTATGCTGGGTATAGCTCATACCTATGCTGTCTATAGCTCATACCTATGCTGTCTATAGCTCATACCTATCCTGTCTATAGCTCATACCTATGCTGGCTATAGCTCAAACCTATGCTTGCTATAGCTCATACCTATGCTGGCTATAGCTCATACCTATGCTGGCTATAGCTCATACCTATGCTGGCTATAGCTCATGGCTATGCTTGCTATAGCTCATACCTATGCTTTTCACTTGGAAGGAGCAAGTCTGGAGTGTTATTTGTTGTGTCTTTCCTCACCTGCTTGTCTTTCCTACCTCATGTTGTCTTATTGCAGTGGTGAGACTAAAATCTCACTGGCCTTCACTAGTCAGGGTGAGTTTAGGGCCATCGAGGGATTAGGCATGTGATCGGCATAGTTGTAATGTCAGCTGAAGCCACTCCCTTCTTCTATAAGTATCCACTCCTCACTCCTCCCTGTACCAGCTACAGCTCATACCTATGCTGTCCACTTGGAAGGATCCTGTCTCTGGTGTTGCTTCAGTTTTAGCTGAGAAGTTCCTGCTGGAGGGTTATTTGTTGTGTTTTTCCTCACGTTTGTCTTTCCTACCTCATGTTGTCTTATTGCAGTGGTGAAATTAGTGTCTTGCTGGCCTTCACTAGTCAGGGTGAGTTCAGGGCCAGCAAGGGCCCAGGCACGGGATCGACGCAGTTGTAATCTCAGCTGCAGCCACTCCCTTCTTCTATAAGTATCTACTCCTCAGTCCTCCCTGTGCCGGCTATAGCTCATACCTATGCTGTCCACTTGGAAGCAGCTAGTCTCTGATGTTGCTTCAGTTGCAGCTAAGAAGTTCCACCTAGAGTGTTATTCGTTGTGTGCTTCCTCACCTGTTTGTCTTACCTTCCTCGTGTTGTCTTACTGCAGTGGTAAGACTAGCATCTCGCTGGCCTTCACTAGTCAGAGTGAGTTCAGGGCCAGCGATGGCCTAGGTACGTGATGGCACAGGGGATGAAGGACCCATCTAGGGATGGTAGGGAGTGCAGTGATCAACCTCAGCTAAGTGATAGGAGGTGACCCCGCTCCCCTCTCCCCAGCGCCAGTGCTTTCCATTGTATTGTTCCCTCTGTTTTACCTCGCTATATGGGTGTTGTCTCGGACCTGGCGCGACAGGTGCAGTCACACCGTGGCACAGAGATAATTCAGATCCTGGCAAGTGATAAAATGTACAGGATTAGGAAAACATGATTGATTATCATATACTACATAATTGGGACCACAATTGGCACCATCCAACACAAGACCAGATTTCGGTCCCTCTTGGAGTGACTTGTAGGACTGGCATTGCCTAAAATAGCATCACACCGGGGCCTGGTGAGGTGTAACGTGAAGCCCACTTCTGTGCTTTTTGTTCTACTAGTTCCTTCCCAAATGGTAGGAGTGCTCCCCAGGCAAAAAGACCAGGGGTGAATGCCCTCTCGTCATCTCCTGCTGCCATTTCCCTAAGTTCTATCTGAAATGGAAATTACTCTCCTCCATCTCCCACTGCTTTAGGTCCTTCACCGTGCTTCACAGTTGGCTTCATACACATGTTCCTCATACCTCAGTCCTTTAATTAAGGCAGAAATGTGAGACGTTCAGTGCTAAACAGTTTATACATGGTTGCATCAGTGAAAAGGACATTCCACAACTCATCCATCACCCACACCTGGCACACCGGATTTTTATCTTATTAGCCACCCTCAACGATAATTACTTCATTCTTACATGATTACTTGGATCATGAGGGTTTTGACCACTGAACTGGATTTAGTTAATATGGTCTTGCAAAATGTGCCTGAACCCCTGAATCCTTTGATGGTATTAAAACTTTAACACCAATTTGTTTAAATTGGGCTAAAATGCAATTCTCAGTACTGCAGCATTGGTATGGGAACAGTCGTGACTTCGTCCCTGTGTGAGAGATGAGCGGATCTTTTGAAATTCAGGAGAGAGGACCCTGCTGACCATAAGAGCTTACACTCTACAGGAGAGAGAGAGGACTCTGCTGACCATAAGAGCTTACACTCTACAGGAGAGAGAGAGGACTCTGATGAGCATAAGAGCTTACACTCTACAGGAGAGACAGAGGACTCTGCTGACCATAAGAGCTTACACTCTACAGGAGAGAGAGAGGACTCTGCCGACCATAAGAGCTTACACTCTACAGGAGAGAGAGAGGACTCTGCTGAGCATAAGAGCTTACACTCTACAGGAGAGAGAGAGGACTCTGCCGCCCATAAGAGCTCACACTCTGCAGGAGAGAGAGAGGACTCTGCTGACCATAAGAGCTTACACTCTACAGGAGAGCGAGAGGACTCTGCTGACCATAAGAGCTTACACTCTACAGGAGAGAGAGAGAGGACTCTGCTGACCATAAGAGCTTACACTCTACAGGAGAGAGAGAGGACTCTGCTGACCATAAGAGCTTACACTCTACAGGAGAGAGAGAGGACCCTGCCGACCATAAGAGCTTACACTCTACAGGATAGAGAGAGAGGACACTGCTGATCATAAGAGCTTACACTCTACTGAAGAGAGAGGATCCAGCTGACCATAAGAGCTTACACTCTACAGGATAGAGAGAGAGGACACTGCTGATCATAAGAGCTTATACTCTACTGAAGAGAGAGGATCCAGCTGACCATAAGAGCTTACACTCTACAGGAAAAAGAGAGAGGACGTGGCTGACAATAAGAGCTTACACTCTACAGGAGAGAGAGGACCCTGCTGACCATTAGAGCTTACATTCAACAGGAGTGAGAGGACCACGCTGACCATAAGAGCTTACACTCTACAGTAAAGAGAGAGGATCCCACTGATCATAAGAGCTTGCACTCTACTGTAGAGAGATGAACCAACAAACCATACCATTATAGCTTACACTCTACAGGAAAAAGAGAGAGGACCCTGCTGAGCATAAGAGCTTATACTCTACACGACAGAGAGGGGATGTCACTGATCATAAGATCTTACACTTTACAGGAGAGCAAGAGAAAGTGAGTGAGAGAGGTCCTCGCTGATCATAAGAGCTTATACTCTACTGGAGAGAGGGGATCCAACTGACCATAAGAGCTTTCACTCTACATGAAAAAGAGAGAGGACCTTGCTGACCATAAGAGCTTACACTCTACAGGAGATTGAGAGGACCTCGCTGACCATAAGCACTTACACTCTGCAGGAGAGAGAGGACAACACTGACCATAAGAGCTTACCCTCTAGAGAAGAGACAGAGGAAGAGAGTGAGAGGACCTTGCTGATCATAAAAGCTTACACTCTGCAGGAGAGAAAGAGGACTCCGCTGACTATAAGGGCTTACACTCTGCAGGAGAGAGATAAACACGCTGACCATAATAGCTTGCACTTTACAGGAGAGAGAAAGGATCCATGCTGACCATAAGAGCTTACACTCTACAGGGGAGCAAGAGAAAGAGTGAGAGAGGTTCTCGTTGATCATAAGAGCTTACACTATACAGGAGAGCGAGGACCCCACTGGCTATAAGAGCTTAAACTCTACAGGAGAGAGAGGACCCGGATGCCCATAAGAGCTTACACTCTACAGGAGAGAGAGAGGACCCCGCTGACCATAAGATTTTACACTCTACAGGAGAGAGAGAGGACCCTGCTGACCATAAGAGTTTACACTCTCCTGAGAGAGAGAGGACCCCGCTGATCATAAGAGCTTACACTCTATAGGAGAGAAAGCACCCTGCTTGCCATAAGAACTTACATTCTACAGAAGAGAGAGAGGACACTGATGGCCATAAGAGCTTACACTCTACAGGAGAGAGAGGACTCTACTGAGCATAAGAGTGTTGTGAATGTCAGTTATGCTTTGGCTGCTGGGAGGCTCCCTCGTGTGGCCAGGAATGTTTTGGACATAGACCAGGTGTGTTGAGCTATGGGCGTTTCCATTGCTAACTCTCTGCTTATTTAAATCTTGGTCTGATAGCAGGCTATGCCGGATGTCAGTTGTTCTTTGTTCACCAGCCTGCTTCATTCTGCTCCACACCACATCTACCCCAGATAAGTGCTTTGCTCTTTATTTGTTGTTTGGTTCTTTTACTCTTATCTGAGTTTGTCATTTGCTGTGGTTGTTTTCAGTTTATTTGCATGCAGGGATTTTCCCTCTCAGTTGCTTAGCTGGGAAACTCCCTGCAGTTTTGTTTGGAGTATAGCTCCTATAAGTCCATGTGTTTGTGGCTTTTTGAATTTGTAATGATTCTTGTTTTCTGTTCATTGGTATGACAAGAGCACCTGGTATAGGACGGAGTGCAGATCGTGCGATCTGAGGGCCTTTTTGTACTATCAGGAATTTGGAATTTTGCAGGGTTTTTCTCTGGCCACCATCTGCCCCTTTCCTGTCCTTTCCTATTTTAGTCAGTGGGGGCCTCACCTTTTGCTAATCCTGTCATCTATCTATGTATTGTGTTTTCCTATATCACCGCAGTCTTTGAATGTGGGGGGCTTGCTATTCTTTATCTATTTTCTGAGGCAGAGAGTTATTCATCTTTCCTTCCTTTAGGATAGCTAGTTCTTCGGCTGGGTTCGCGGTGCACAGGATGTTAGTTCACCCCTCGGCTACTTCTAGTGTTGATGGTTAATAAGGGGATGGCAGCCGGATTAGTTGCCAATGCTCTTGTCCCCTTTTACCAATGAGTTATGGTGGTCTTCCATAGTTCCGGATCATAACATAAGAGCTTACACTCTACAGGAGAGAGAGGATTCCACTGAGCATAAGAGCTTACACTCTACAGGGGAGAAAGGACTCCACTGAGCATAAGAGCTTACATTCTACAGGAGAGACATAGAGGACCCCACTTACAATAAGAGCTTACACTCTACAGGAGAGAGAGGGCTCCTCTGGTCATAAGAGTTTATACTCTACAGGAGAGAGAGGGCTCCGCTGAGCATAAGAGCTTACACTCTACAGGAGAGACAGAGAGGATCCCACTTACAATAAGAGCTTACACTCTACAGGAGAGAGAGGGCTCCACTGGTCATAAGAGTTTACACTCTACAGGAGAGCGAGGACCCCACTGGCTATAAGACTTAAACTCTACAGGAGAGAGAGGACGACCCAGATGCCCATAAGAGTTTACACTCTACAGGAGAGAGAGAGGACCCCACTGACCATAAGAGTTAACACTCTACAGGAGAGAGAGAGAACCCCGCTGATCAAAAGAGCTTATACTCTACAGGAGAGTACTCTGCTGATCATAAGAGCTTACACTCTATTGGAGAGAGAACACCCCGCTTGCCATAAGAGCTTACATTCTACAGAAGAGAGAGGACCCCACTGACCATAAGAGCTTACACTCTACAGGAGAGAGATGACCCTCCTGGCCATAAGAGCTTACACTGATGGATTTTAAAAACTTTGTGAAACTTTTGGCTTCTTCTAAAACACATAAGTAACAAAACCTTTTCCTCAGTCAGTGATATTATTCCTCTCTAAATAACATTCCGTATAAAGCGCGCTTCCAAAGGTGACGAGACCTTAAATCTGACCCCCTAACAGGCCGGCTCCGGATTCTGCTCCATCCACCATTTTTATTATCTCCTTATACAGAATTCTTCCATTTCTTGAGAGATTCAAACTTTCTTTTATATGTTAAATGCCAACAAAACAGGTTGCTTAATTGATTTGACCTTTTTGAAAAAAAAAGAAAAAAGTATCTTTATTTTTTTTTTCGATTTTCAATTTGAAATTCGTTGTTCCATCTGGCGCCTCGATGCGACATCTGGTTAACTGTACTTAACCAGCTGATCACTGTATAGTTATTTTTAAATGTAATGTATGCTTAAACAGATGTTATTTTTTTATTGCCGTAGATCACAAATGCACTTGTATACGTGCCGTGTCTGCCTCGGATCTTTCTGCAATTCTAATGTTGACATCAGAAATTACAAGCCAGAATGCTTGTGATCTCTTCCATTCTCTCCCTCTACATTTTTCGCTGCTTGTTAGGTAAACATCGGATTGGTTCATTTTCTCTCTCCGTTGCACATAAATAAAACATTAGTGTTCGGTTTATAGAAAGATGAACATTTCTCAACGCTGGATTTATCTTTCTAAATACAACTGCTGTCAGGAAGAAAAAAAGGGATTTATTGAATAAATAATAGGGGCATTAAGAGAAGATGAAAAAGTATATGTACGTATTATGCAAAATGCGGTGTCTTTCAACAGGTCATTTCAGGTCATTAAACACTATTTACTGAATATTTTAATCTTCTACGACAAAGCATTTCACCGGAGAAGTATTGTGAGCGGAATATTAAAATCCAACCGGGTGTTTGAAAGTAGTTTTTATTGTGTTGTTTTTTTATTTGCTTTTGTTTGGAATTTTAGATTGTTTGTTTATTAATATTGTGGCAAATGGAAATGAGGGTTATTTTGTTTATGGGGCAAAAAGAAAAAGTGAATAAAACTTGCAAATATGCAGCAAAGTGTGGATACATTCATACACAAATACATATATCGATAAGGATAGATAGACAGATAGATAGATAGATAGATAGATAGATAGAGGTATCGATAGATAGATAGAGGGATAGATAGATAGATAGATAGATAGATAGATAGAGGGATAGATAGATAGATAGATGGATAGATAGATGGATAGATAGATAGATAGAGGGATAGATAGATAGATAGATAGATCGATAGATAGATGGATAGATAGATAGATACATTGATTGATGGACAGAAGGATGGATACAAAGAGGATAGATAGTTGGAGAGATAGAGGGATAGATAGAAGAAAGGATGGATAGATAGAGATAAATAAATAGATAGATAGAGATAGATAAATGCATAGATAGATAGATAGATAGCAACCTGTCTGTGGTCTCTAGAACATCTCCTAACTTCCTGTGGCTTCCAGTATCTCAGCAGCCTGTCTGCGGTCTCCATGACATGCCCTAACTGCCTGTGGCTTCCAGTATCTCAGCAGCCTGTCTGTGGTCTCCATGACATGCCCTAACTGACTGTGGCTTCCAGTATCTCAGCAGCTTGTCTGTGGTCTCCAGGACATCTCCGAACTGCCTGTGGCTTCCAGTATCTCAGCAGCCTGTCTGTGGTCTCCAGGACATCTCCTAACTGCCTGTGGCTTCCAGTATCTCAGCAGCCTGTCTGCAGTCTCCAGGATATGTCCTAACTGCCTGTGGCTTCCAGTATCTCAGCAGCCTGTCTGCCATCTCCAGTACATCTCCTAACTGCCTGTGGCTTCCAGTATCTCAGCAGCCTGTCTGCCATCTCCAGTACATATCCTAACTGCCTGTGGCTTCCAGTATCTCAGCAGCCTGTCTGCAGTCTCCAGGACATGTCCTAACTGCCTGTGGCTTCCAGTATCTCAGCAGCCTATCTGCGGTCTCCAAGACATCTCCTACCTGCCTGTGGCTTCCAGTATCTCAGCAGCCTGTCTATGGTCTCCAGGACATCTCCTAACTGCCTGTGGCTTCCAGTATCTCAGTAGCCTGTCTGCGGTCTCCAGTACATCTCCTAATTGCCTGTGGCTTCCAGTATCTCAGCAGCCTGTCTGCGGTCTCCAGGACATCTCCTAACTGCCTGTGGCTTCCTGTATCTCTGCAGGCTGACTGCGGTCTCCAAGACATGTCTTAACTGCCTGTGGCTTCCAGTATCTCAGCAGCCTGTCTGCGGTCTTCAGGACATTTCCTAACTGCCTGTGGCTTCCAGTATCTCAGCAGCCTGTCTGCGGTCTCCAGGACATCTCCTAACTGCCTTTGATTTCCAGTATCTCAGCAGCCTGTCTGCGGTCTCCAGGACATGTCCTAACTGCCTGTGGCTTCCAGTATCTCAGCAGCCTGTCTGCGTCTCCAGGACATCTCCTAACTGCCTGTGACTTCCAGTATCTCAGCAGCCTGTCTGCGGTCTTCAGGACATTTCCTAATTGCCTGTGGCTTCCAGTATCTCAGCAGCCTGTCTGCAGTCTCCAGGACATGTCCTAACTGCCTTTGACTTCCAGTATCTCAGAAGCCTGTCTGTGGTCTCCAGGACATGTCCTAACTGCCTGTGGCTTCCAGTATCTCAGCAGCCTGACTGCGGTCTCCAGGACATGTCCTAACTGCCTGTTGCTTCCAGTATTTCAGCAGCCTGTCTGTGGTCTCCAGGACATGTCTTAACTGCCTGTGGCTTCCAGTATCTCAGCAGCCTGTCTGCGGTCTCCAGGACATCTTCTAACTGCCTGTGGCTTACAGTATCTCAGCAGCCTGTCTGCGGTCTCCAGGACATCTCCTAACTGCCTGTGGCTTCCAGTATCTCAGCAGCCTGACTGCGGTCTCCAGGACATGTCCTAACTGCCTGTTGCTTCCAGTATCTCAGCAGCCTGTCTGTGGTCTCCAGGACATGTCCTAACTGCCTGTTGCTTCCAGTATCTCAGCAGCCTGTCTGCGGTCTTCAGGACATGTCCTAACTGCCTGTGGCTTCCAGTATCTCAGCAGCCTGTCTGCGGTCTCCAGGACATGTCCTAACTGCCTGTGGCTCCCAGTATCTCAGGAACCTGTCTGTGGTCTTCAGTATGTCTCCTGTCCACCTGCCTTCATGGTATGCAGACTTTCTAGTTACTTAGAAGTTGTGTCTGTTACCTGTTCCTGGTCTTCTAGGACCTCTTCTATTTGTCCGCTTGCGGTTTCCAGAACATCTCCTACATGCCTGTGGCTTATATGGTATTAAGACTTTCTAGTTACTCTGGAGTTTTGTCGGCTACCTGTCTACGATCTCCAGAACATCCCCTGGTTTCCTGCAGACTACAGTTCTTTAGCTACCTACCTGCCTGTGGTGTCCAGTATTTCAGCTACCTGTCTGCTGTCTCCAGGACATCTCCTGTCTGCCTGTGGTTTCCAGTGTCTCAGCTACCTGTCTGTGATTTCCAGGACATCTCCTGTCTGACTGTGGTTCCCAGTATCTCAGCTACCTGAATGTAGTTTCCAGGACATTTCCTACCTGTCTGCAGTTTTCTATATTTCAGCTACCTGTTTCACCCAGCTGCTGCATGAACACCTGTGGCCCAAGTGCCCACCTGGACCTTGGGCTTAGAAGATCTACCTCACCAAGTGAGTGTCGTGCCCGGGGCAGCTGAGCTGCTCGGATCCGGGTGGTCTGTGGCTCGAGTGATCCCGGACCCGGGTAATGGCGGACGCTTAATAAGATGGCAGGGGCTATTTTCAAGGAATAATAAAGTTAATGCTCGTGACGCCACCTGCGGTAGTGCGGCAAGGGAATAGATGCCGCCGCTGCTGCTGCATGTGAGGAACTGGGGCTGATGAAATCAGCAGCGAGTGTGTTAACCCCCTCCGCAGGTATGGTGATCCCCCAGTGTCCTCTAGGTGCTGGATGAGGTGCAGGCTGAAAGGAATGAAAGCAGGCAAAGTCTGGGTGAAACAGGGAGTCTTTACTGATGGTTTACTTACAGGTTACACTCCCCTGATGCTGGGGACAGATTCCTGGTTCCCTTTGTCCCGACTCTGTCCATGTAGCCTGGCTATGGCCACCTCTGTGCACTTCTCTTGTGGCGTGGCTCCTTCCTGGCTTGGAGCACTTGAAGGGCCACTAAAGGATGGTGAGGAGCTCTAGAAGTTTCCTCACCGTGCAGATTCTGGCAGAAGGCTTGAAGCTTTCCTATTTCTCCTCTCAGGTTCTGCACCCGGTTGTGTGCACAGCGCTGACAGAGTCCCTTGCAGACCCCGCAGCCAGCTGCTTCTCCCCTGGGCATCGTGCGATCAATCTTCAGGCCTCGCACCCAGACCTGACACCCCACCGGTCATCCTCTTCACTCCTTCTCCTCTCTCTCTGCTCGTCTTTTCTCCTCTTCTCCACCCACCAACTTCTCCCCTTCCCCTTAGGACCTAACTACAGGAGGGTTGGATTTACACCTCCTTGGCAACCTCAACTTCCTGGGCCGGCTTTACGCCATAAGACGGCCAACCCTCTGATCCTATGTCTCTGTCATGCTCTCTTGTGGTTCAGGGTGGTGTTGTGTGAGTGTTTTAGGTGTGTGCGGATTTAGCCAGAGCTAGGACCCCAGGAACCAGGTTGCAGATCTTAAGTAGCATGACCACAGGGGCGCTCCATAAGCGCCTAACATAACCCTTTAAGAATCTGTTTGCTTAAACATGTCCTTTGTTCTTCAGATACCTCAGAAGTCTCCTTACCTGGAGTATTTGGGAGTTTGTCCCCATGGCCATGTTGTTATTCCGCAAGACACTTTACAACGCAATTTAGACCGAAGCCTTCAAATTTACAAGGTCTAAAAGATAAGTGAGGCGGTATCTTCCATCTCCTTAATGTGTGGGCACGCTATGTTTGGAAGTATACAAGGTGCCAGTGAAGCTTCTGACAACTTCTAAGATAAAAATCTAATCCTTCCTAGAAGTACGGGGAGCTCCGCGTGCGTAATAACAAAAGGAAAAAACTCAAGAGTCCTATATTACTTTCAAGGTTAAATATTGTGGCTCGGCACACTATCACAGTCATTGACAGACATTCTACCTCTCCAGAGTCCATTTTCTATGAAAAACACCCCATAACATCTGTTCATAAACAGTCCTTCTGTGAAAACACTGACACAGGTCTTGAGCCCGTACCAGCTGAATTCCCACACCGCACACAGATGGCACGGTGTATTTATATAGCTGAGCGCTTCGTAATTCAAGAACAGCGCCACCGCCAGGCAGCACGTAACCGGTATTCAGCTCGAATCATTCACATCTGCATTGCATGTTTTTTACGGAGATAAGTGGGGGTGTCGGGTTTAGAAGACTTTATTGTAAAATACCTCATTAAAGGCATTTGGGGGCTATAGAAAATCCCCAATATAGACACTGTGTGCAGAATTATTAGGCAACTGAGTATTGTGATCACATGATACTTTTTATACATGTCGTCCTACTCCAAGCTGTATAGGCTGAGAGCCAACTAACAATGAAGTAAATCAGGTGATGTG
>NC_134360.1:30726912-30971912 GCF_048569485.1 Anomaloglossus baeobatrachus | reverse complement strand
TTCTTTTGTTGTTTGCCTATATCTTAGTACTTGTAGAGTGCTGCTGCATTCTTTTGTTGTTTGCTTATTTCTTGGTGCTTACAGAGTGCTGCTTTATTCTTTTGTTATGTATGCTTATATCTTATTACTTACAGAGTGCTGCTGTATTCTTTTGTTATGTATGCTTATATCTTATTACTTACAGAGTGCTGCTGTATTCTTTTGTTGTTTGCTTATATCTTATTACTTACAGAGTGCTGCTGCATTCTTTTGTTGTTTGCTTATATCTTATTACTTACAGAGTGCTGCTGTATTCTTTTGTTATGTATGCTTATTACTTACAGAGTGCTGCTGCATTCTTTTGTTGTTTGCCTATATCTTAGCACTTACAGAGTGCTGCTGCATTCTTTTGTTGTTTGCTTATATCTTAGTACTTACAAAGTGCTGCTGTTTTCTTTTGTTTTTTGCCTATATCTTAGTACTTGTAGAGTGCTGCTGCATTCTTTTGTTATGTTTGCCTATATATTAGCACTTACAGAGTGCTGCTGCATTCTTTTGTTGTTTGCTTATATCTTAGTACTTACAAAGTGCTGCTGTTTTCTTTTGTTGTTTGCCTATATCTTAGTACTTGTAGGGTGCTGCTGCATTCTTTTGTTGTTTGCTTATTTCTTGGTGCTTGCAGAGTGCTGCTGTATTCTTTTGTTATGTATGCTTATATCTTATTACTTACAGAGTGCTGCTGTATTCTTTTGTTATGTATGCTTATATCTTATTACTTACAGAGTGCTGCTGTATTCTTTTGTTGTTTGCTTATATCTTATTACTTACAGAGTGCTGCTGCATTCTTTTGTTGTTTGCTTATATCTTAGTGCTTACAGAGTGCTGCTGCATTCTTTTGTTGTTTGCTTATTTCTTGGTGCTTACAGAGTGCTGCTGTATTCTTTTGTTATGTATGCTTATATCTTATTACTTACAGAGTGCTGCTGTATTCTTTTGTTATGTATGCTTATTACTTACAGAGTGCTGCTGCATTCTTTTGTTGTTTGCCTATATCTTAGCACTTACAGAGTGCTGCTGCATTCTTTTGTTGTTTGCTTATATCTTAGTACTTACAAAGTGCTGCTGTTTTCTTTTGTTTTTTTGCCTATATCTTAGTACTTGTAGAGTGCTGCTGCATTCTTTTGTTATGTTTGCCTATATATTAGCACTTACAGAGTGCTGCTGCATTCTTTTGTTGTTTGCTTATATCTTAGTACTTACAAAGTGCTGCTGTTTTCTTTTGTTGTTTGCCTATATCTTAGTACTTGTAGGGTGCTGCTGCATTCTTTTGTTGTTTGCTTATTTCTTGGTGCTTACAGAGTGCTGCTGTATTCTTTTGTTATGTATGCTTATATCTTATTACTTACAGAGTGCTGCTGTATTCTTTTGTTATGTATGCTTATATCTTATTACTTACAGAGTGCTGCTGCATTCTTTTGTTGTTTGCTTATATCTTAGTGCTTACAGAGTGCTGCTGCATTCTTTTGTTGTTTTCTTATACAGTATCTTAGTGCTTGCAGAGTGCTGCTGTATTCTTTTGTTTGTGTTTTGTGTAGGTATAGCAGCTGGCACCTGTTCACACTTGCTATTTTATTTTGGAGATGCAGTTTTCTGATTTTTCGTACTGATATAAGCATAGGGAAGTGGAGATGGAACAAGCATAATGTAATACATGCATTCAGAAGCCAGCGATTCTGCATCTTAGTTTTCGGCTCCTTGGTCCTATCCTCATAAGCCCTTTTACATGAGCTTTTCTGAGCTCCGTGCATCAGATATGAGTGTAATGGTTTAATCACAATATTTCCTGCTTTCTTCCTCTCCCTTGTAATAAGAACATTTAATAGTTGACTTGCATACAGGACAGGAGTGGGCGCTCGTCTTAATCCTCATTAGCGATGGGCACTGAGTCATTCTTTTCCGTTCCTATGAATGCGGCCGGCTCTGGGGTTCTGCTCGCTGCCTCGCTTTCCAGTGCCGCAGTGGATTTCAATAGTAAGCTCCTGTGGTGCCGTTCAATGTGTTCATTGTTGTCTACTGGTTTCATCTGCGTTTTAGCTTTGAGCAATAATGAAAACACTTGTGATTCTAGACACTGACCGTAAGTATCTGGGGATTGTTAGGAATCCAGGTGGATACTTCCCAGCAGGAGAACAAAAATCTCTACATCTAGTTAAAAGCTCTCGCTGTGAAAAATTTTACGGATAAATGCAAACATACTGTTGTATTGCAGAACGTATGGTGTATTTTTGTGCTGTCATAAAAGGACAAGGTGAAAGGACTTATGAACATTCACCGAGACTGTACAAAGCGGTGTTTGTTTGTTTAGTCCTGCTATCATAGAAATGTTGTTTAAAGCAGCTGGGACTGCGCATCGTGTCGTTATATAAAATGTATCAAAAATGTATCAAACCTCTGCTGCGATGCAGTTAGCTCTCAGGTTGAGTGATCTGCCCACCATTAAAGATTAGAGAATCAATCCACGGAGGATCGAGTTGTAATCGAACTTCCTGAAATGTTTGTTTCATGCGAATTCGAACACTTTGAGATTTGATTTACAGTTCTCCAAAAAAAGAAAACAAAAGAACTTGCACTGCGCCATTTCCCACACTTCTGAAATATCAACAGTAGGTTATTGTCATTTTACATTGCCTGCGCCATCACAGATCAGCGGTTCCCAGCGAAGATCAGTGTCTACAGCAGTGTCATTTCCCATCTCTGGAGTCACTGGGTAAGGCTCTCTCTCCTGTAGAGTGTAAGCTCTTATGGTCAGTGAAACCCTCTCTCTCCTGTAGAGTGTAAGCTCTTATGGTCAGTGAAACCCTCTCTCTCCTGTAGAGTGTAAGCTCTTATGGTCAGTGTGGTCTTCTCTCTTCTGTAGAGTGTAAGCTCTTATGGTCAGTGTAGTCCTCTTTCTCCTTTAGAATGTAAGCTCTTATGGTCTGCCTGGTCCTCTCTCTCCTGTAGAGTGTAAGCGCTTATGGTCAGTGTGGTCTTCTCTCTCCTGTAGAGTGTAAGCTCTTATGGTCAGCGAAGTCCTCTTTCTCCTTTAGAATGTAAGCTCTTATGGTCTGCCTGGTCCTCTCTCTCCTGTAGAGTGTAAGCTCTTATGGTCAGTGTGGTCTTCTCTCTCTCCTGTAGAGTGTAAGCTCTTATTATCAGTGGAGTCCTCTCTCCCATTGAGTGTAAGCTCTTATGTTCAGTGGAGTCCTCTCTCCTGTAGAGTGTTATCTCTTATGATCAGTGGGGTCATCGCTCTCCTGTAGAGTGTTATCTCTGATGTTCAGCTGAACCTCCTCTCTCTCTCCTGCAGAGTGTTATCTCTTATGATCAGTGGGGTCATTGCTCTTTTTCTTTCTCTCTGTCCTGTAGAGTGTAAGCTCTTATGGTCAGTGGGGTCCTCTCTCTCTCCTGTAGCGTGTAAGCTCTTACGATCAGTGGGGTCCTCTCTCTCCTGTAGATTCTAAGCTCTTATGGTCAGTGGGGTCCTCTCTCTCCTGTAGAGTGCAAGCTCTTATGGTCAGCGGAGTTCTCTCTCTCTCCTGTAAAGTGTTATCTCTTATGGTCAGTGGGGTACTCTCTCCCATTGAGTGTAAGCTCTTATGTCCAGTGGAGTCCTCTCTCCTATAGAGTGTTATCTCTTATGATTAGTAGGGGTCATCACTCTTCTGTAGAGTGTTATCTCTGATGGTCAGCAAAGTCCTCTCTCTCTCCTGTAGAGTGTAAGCCCTTATGATCAGTGGAGTCCTCTCTCCCATTTAGTGTAAGTTCTTATGTTCAGCGCAGTCCTCTCTCCTGTAGAGTGTTATCTCTTATGATCAGTAGGGTTATTGCTCTCCTGTAGAGTGTTATCTCTGATGGTCAGTGGAGTCCTCTCTCTCTCTCTCTCCTGCAGAGTGTTATCTCTTATGATCAGTGGGGTCATCGCTCTCTTTCTTTCTCTCTCACCTGTAGAGTGTAAGCTCTTATAGTCAGCAGGGTCCTCTTTCTCTCTCCTGTAGAGTGTAAGCTTTTATGGTCAGCGGAGTCTTCTCTCTCTCCTGTAGAGTGTAAGCTCTTATGATCAATGAGGTCATTTCTCACTCTCCTGTAGAGTGTAGGCTCTCATGGTCAGTGGGATCCTCTCTCTCTCCTGTAGAGTGTAAGCTCTTGTGATCAGTGGAGTCCTTTCTCTCTACTTAAGAGTGTAAGCTCTTATGATCAGCAGGATCTTCTCTCTCTCCTGTACAGTGTAAGCTCTTATGCTCAGCAAGGTCCTTTCGCTCTCCTGTAGAGTGTCAGCTCTTATGATCAGCAGGGTCCTCTCTTTTCTTTCCTGAAGAGTGTAAGGTCCTATGGTCAGCAGACTCCTCTCTCTCTCTTCTGTAGATTATCAGCTAGTATGGTCAATGTGGTCAACTTTCTCTCCTGTAGAGTGTAAGCTCTTATGTTCAGTGGGGTCCTCTCAATTTCTCTCTCCTGTAGAGTTTAAGCTTTTATGGTCACCAAGGTCCTCCCTCTTTCTCTACTATAGAGTGTAAGCTCTTATGGTCAGCAAGGTTCTCTCTCTGTCTCATAGAGTGTAAGCTCTTATGGTCAGTGGGATCCTCTTTCTCTCTCTCTCTCTCTCTCTCTCTCCTATAGAGTGTAATGTTTTATGGTCAGCAAGGTCTTCTCTCTTTCTCTACTGTAAAGTGTAAGCTTTGCTGGTCAGCAAGGTCCTCTCTCTTTCTCCTGTAGCGTGCAAGCTCTTATAGTCAGTGGCGCCTCTCTCCTGTAGAGTGTAAGCTCTTATGGTCATCGGTTTTCTCTCTGTCTCCTGTAGAGTGTAAGCTCTTATGGTCAGTAGAGTCTTCTCTCTCTCCTGTAGAGTGTAAGCTCTTATGATCAGCAGGGTCCTCTCTCTCTCCTGTAGAGTCTACGCTCTTATGGTCAGCAGGGTCCTCTCTCGCTCTCTCCTGTAGAGTGTAAGCCCTTATGGTCAGTGGGGTACTCTCTCTCCTGTAGAGTGTAAGCTCTTATGGTCAGTGGGGTTATTTTTCTCTCTCTTCTTTCTCTCCACTACTTAGATTTCCTTAGCAATTACAAGCTTTCCATTATTGAAATTTGCATAAATTTGTCTGCCTCAAATAATTTTTTTAATAAAAATTTACAAAGCTGGCATTTTTTAATTTCAAAAGATCATCTCATCCCATTATGTTTATTTGTCATACTGGAACTTGTAAAGGTACATAAATCCCTCGTCGGTGGCGTAACATGGCACCTCTGGGCCTCAATGTAAAATTTTCAACTATCACCGGTCCTTAAAAGTATATTGGTCTTCTGATGTGGCTTCTGTGGCCTCCTGTGGGAAATTGAGACCATTGCACTCACTGTAGTTACACCTGTGCCACTGGCCATGGGACCCTTCAGTTCACTAGATTACAAGGGATGCTGACATTAGCTTTTGTAGTGACCATAAGAAACTTCATTTCACCTTCTAAGCCACCGTTTTACTTACCATACACCTTAAAGCACATATTCACTTATTGTCAAGTTGGATTCTTGTAAAGCTACAATATAATATGCAATAGTTTGTAAAGTCATGACATATTCTGTCACGCTCCCCGGGTCCCCTGCGCTGCTCCCCGGCTCACCTGTAACACTCCCCGGCTCCCCTGGCTCGCTCCCCGGTTCTTCAGTCCGGTCTCCGCCGCTCCCCACTCTCCAGCATCCATTGCCGGCGCTTCCTAGGCGTCCTGGTCCCCGCTCCCGGCGCCCGTCGGCGTCTCAGCCCCAGCCCAGCTCTGCTGCTTCCTCCTCCCAGCTTCCTGCTCTGGCTTCTGGCACCCGGGCCGCGCGCATGCGCATTAGGGCGCGCGCGCGGTCATTGACCCTTTCTTAAAGGGCCAGCGTCCATTGACAGGAAATGAAGCACACAGGTTCAGGGTATAAAGGGGTTGAATGTCCAAGTGGGCGGGGCCTGATCTTCGTGTTTCCCAAGCTAGGAGTCAGGTCTCCTTGTGTCTCTTTGCCATACTTACGTATCTCTCTTCTAGAGCCGATCCTGCCTCGCCATCCGGTCCTGCCGAATCCCGCACCCCGAACGCTGCCTATCTGCCATCCTGACAGTCCGTACCATCTCTGACCCCTGTGGTGACCCGTCATCTCGCTCCAACGGTTCCGGACTCCGCCTGACATCATCTCGGCTTCCGAACCTGAGCTCCGTCACCCGGTATACCATCAGTGACTCCGTGGTCCCAGGGACTTCTCTATTATACTCTTGTGCACGGACTGCCCTGCTACCTGTAGTGCTCCAGCTACCGGACCCCTTACCATCATCAAGGAGTTCGGCCCAGTGGATCCACCTCCTGGGTCTGCCCTTCCACCTGGCCCTAACATATTCTAAGTATTGGGTATACATTTTCATCCATAGTCTTATTTTATTCCTTTGAGAATTGTCTGTTGACTTTTTACAAGAACTTTTCTTCATGTTACCATCCCCTCAGGGACTTTTCACCATATTATCAGGTAGTATATGAAGGGTCATATTTTGGTGAGGGGTTATTTCTTTATCTTAAAGTGTAGACAGAAATGACATGTAAAAATTTTTAAAGAAGGTAATCCGGCATCCAAGATCCATAAAAATACAAATTTCAGTGTGGCATCCTTAAAAGCTTTCAATCCATAAAAAAAAAATGTAAAAATACAATGGCCAAAAATATCTAAATTAACATATTTAAACATAAAAATTAAACATATTTAAATTAAACATATTTACAAATTAAATTAAACATATTTACAAATTAAGTTAAATTAAACATATTTAAAAAATTAAATTAAACATATTTCTCACTATCTGTCCATATTCATTGTATTTTAAGTATTTTCTACTACCTTTTTACAGGAACTTTTCTTCATGTTATCATTCCCTTAGGGACTTTTCACCATGTTATCAGAAAGTATATAAAGAGTCATATTTTGGTGAGGGGTTATTTCTTTATCTTGAACAGTAAACAGAAGTGACATGTATTAGTTCTGGTGTACATTTTCATCCATAGTCTTATTTTATACCTTTGAGTATTGTTTACTGACTTTTTGCAGGAACCTTTCTTCATGTTATCATCCTCTCAGGGACTCTTCACCATGTTATCAGGAAGTATATGAAAGGTCAAATTTTAGTAAATGGTTATTTCTTTATCTTAAAGAGTATACAGAAGTGACATGTGTAAATTCTGGTATACATTATCATCCATAGTCTTATTATATTCCTTTCAGTATTTTCTGCTCATTTTTACAGGAACCTTTCTTCATGTTATCATCTCCTCAGGGACATTTCACCATGTTATCAGGAAGTATATGAAGGGTCAAATTTTGGTAAAGTCTTATTTCTTTATCTTAAAGAGTTGACAGAATTGACATGCATTAATTCGGGTATACATTTTCATCCATAGTCTTATTTTGTCACAGTGTTATTTTATTCCTTTGAGTATTTTCTATTGACTTTTCACAGATACAGAAACCTTTCTTCATGTTATCATCCCCTCAAGGACTTTTCACCATGTTATCAGGAAGTATATGGAGATCACCTTTTGGTAAAGTATTATTTTTTTGTATCTTAAAGAGTAAACAGAAATTACATGCATTAATTCGGGTATATATGTTCATCCATAGTCTTATTTTATTCCTTTGAGTATTTTCTACTGACTTTTTACAGGAACCTTTCTTCATGTTATCATCCCTTCAGGGACTTTTCACTATGTTATCAGGAAGTATATAAAGGGTCATATTTTGGTGAGGGGTTATTTCTTTGTCTTGAAGAGTAAACAGAAGTTACATGTACTGTATAAATTCTGGTATACATTAGAAAATTCTATTGACTTTTTACAGGAACCTTTCTTCATGTTATCATACCCTCTGGGACTTTTCACCATATTATCAGGAAGTATATGGGGGTCAAATTTTGGTAAAAGGTTATTTCTTTGTCTTAAATAGTAGACAGAAGGGATATGTATTAATTTGGGTATACATTTTCATCCATAGTCTTATTTTATCATAGTGTTATTTTATTCCTTTGAGTATTTTCTATTGACTTTTTACAGATACAGAAACCTTTCTTCATGTTATCATCCCCTCAAGGACTTTTCACCATGTTATCAGGAAGTATATGGGGTAAAATTTTGGTAAAATGTTATTTCTTTATCTTAAAGAGTAGACAGAAGTGAAATGTAGTAATTCTGGTATACATTTTCATCTATCGTTTTATTTTATTCATTTGAGTATTTTCTACTGACTTTTTACAGCAACCTTTCTTCATGTTATCATCCCTTCAGGGACTTTTCACCATGTTATCAGGAAGTATATGGGGGTCATATTTTGGTAAAGAGTTATTTCTTTATCTTAAAGAGTAGACAAAAGGGACATGTATTAATTCTGGTATATATTATCATCCATAGTCTTATTATATTCCTTTCAGTATTTTCTGCTTACTTTTTACAGGAACCTTTCTTCATGTTATCATCCTCTCAGGGACTCTTCACCATGTTATCAGGAAGTATATGAAAGGTCAAATTTTAGTAAATGGTTATTTCTTTATCTTAAAGAGTATACAGAAGTGACATGTGTAAATTCTGGTATACATTATCATCCATAGTCTTATTATATTCCTTTCAGTATTTTCTGCTCATTTTTACAGGAACCTTTCTTCATGTTATCATCTCCTCAGGGACATTTCACCATGTTATCAGGAAGTATATGAAGGGTCAAATTTTGGTAAAGTCTTATTTCTTTATCTTAAAGAGTTGACAGAATTGACATGCATTAATTCGGGTATACATTTTCATCCATAGTCTTATTTTGTCACAGTGTTATTTTATTCCTTTGAGTATTTTCTATTGACTTTTCACAGATACAGAAACCTTTCTTCATGTTATCATCCCCTCAAGGACTTTTCACCATGTTATCAGGAAGTATATGGAGATCACCTTTTGGTAAAGTATTATTTTTTTGTATCTTAAAGAGTAAACAGAAATTACATGCATTAATTCGGGTATATATGTTCATCCATAGTCTTATTTTATTCCTTTGAGTATTTTCTACTGACTTTTTACAGGAACCTTTCTTCATGTTATCATCCCTTCAGGGACTTTTCACTATGTTATCAGGAAGTATATAAAGGGTCATATTTTGGTGAGGGGTTATTTCTTTGTCTTGAAGAGTAAACAGAAGTTACATGTACTGTATAAATTCTGGTATACATTAGAAAATTCTATTGACTTTTTACAGGAACCTTTCTTCATGTTATCATACCCTCTGGGACTTTTCACCATATTATCAGGAAGTATATGGGGGTCAAATTTTGGTAAAAGGTTATTTCTTTGTCTTAAATAGTAGACAGAAGGGATATGTATTAATTTGGGTATACATTTTCATCCATAGTCTTATTTTATCATAGTGTTATTTTATTCCTTTGAGTATTTTCTATTGACTTTTTACAGATACAGAAACCTTTCTTCATGTTATCATCCCCTCAAGGACTTTTCACCATGTTATCAGGAAGTATATGGGGTAAAATTTTGGTAAAATGTTATTTCTTTATCTTAAAGAGTAGACAGAAGTGAAATGTAGTAATTCTGGTATACATTTTCATCTATCGTTTTATTTTATTCATTTGAGTATTTTCTACTGACTTTTTACAGCAACCTTTCTTCATGTTATCATCCCTTCAGGGACTTTTCACCATGTTATCAGGAAGTATATGGGGGTCATATTTTGGTAAAGAGTTATTTCTTTATCTTAAAGAGTAGACAAAAGGGACATGTATTAATTCTGGTATATATTATCATCCATAGTCTTATTATATTCCTTTCAGTATTTTCTGCTTACTTTTTACAGGAACCTTTTTTCATGTTATCATTCCCTCAGGGACTTTTCACCATGTTATCAGGAAGTATATGGGGTCAAATTTTGGTAAAAGGTTATTTCTTTATCTTAAAGAGTAGACAAAAGTGGCTTGTACTAATTCTGGTATACATTTTCATCCATAGTCTTATTTTTTTCCTTTGAGTCTTGTCTACTGACTTTTTACAGAAACCTTTCTTCATGTTATCATCCCCTTAGAGACTTTCACCATGTTATCAGGGGTTATATTTTGGTGAGGGTTATTTCTTTATCTTGAAGAGTAGACAGAAATGACATGCATTAATTTGGGTATACATTTTCATCCATAGTCTTATTTTACTCCTTTGAGTATTTTCTACTGACTTTTTACAGGAACCTTTCTTCATGTTATCATCCCCTCAGGGACTTTTCACCATGTTATCAGGATGTATATAAAGGGTCATATTTTGGTAAAAGGTTATTTCTTTATCCTAAAGAGTAGACAGAAGTGGCATGTATTAATTCTTGTATAAATTTTCATCCATAGTCTTATTTTATTACTTTGAGTATTGTCTATTGACATTGTACAGGAACCTTTCTTCATGTTATCATCCCCTCAAGGACTTTTCACCATGTTATCAGGAAGTATATGGGGGTCATAGTTTGGTGAGGGGTTATTTCTTTATCTTAAAGAGTAGACAGAAGGGACATGTATTAATTCTGGTATATATTATTATCCATAGTCTTATTTTATTCCTTTGAGTATTTTCTGCTCACTTTTTACAGGAACCTTTCTTCATGTTATCAACCCCTCAGGGACTTTTCACCATGTTATCAGGAAGTATATGGGGGTCAAATTTTGATAAAGGGTTATTTCTTCATCTTAAAGAATAGTCAAAAGTGACTTGTATTAATTATGAGATACATTTTCATCCATAGTCTTATTTTATTCTTTTGAGTCTTGTCTACTGACTTTTTACAGGAACTTGTCTTCACGTTATCATCCCCTCAGGGACTTTTCACCATGTTATCAGGAAATATATGGGGGTAATTTTTTGGTAGAGGTTTATTTCTTTATCTTAAAGAGTAGACAGAAGTGACATGTATTCTGGTATACATTTTTATCAATAGTCTTATTTTATTCCTTTGAGTATTTTCTACTGACTTTGTTCAGGAACCTTTCTTCATGTTATCATCCCCTCTGGGACTTTTCACCATGTTATCAGGAAGTATATAAAGGGTCATATTTTGGTAAAAGGTTATTTCTTTATCTTAAAGAGTAGACAGAAGTGGCATGCATTAATTCTTGTATACATTTTCATCCACAGTCTTATTTTATTCCTTTGAGTCTTGTCAACTGACTTTTTACAGGAACTTTTCTTCATGTCATCAACCCCTCAGGGACTTTTCACCATGTTATCAGGAAGTATATAAAGGGTCATATTTTGGTGAGTGATTATTTCTTTGTCTTGAAGAGTAGACAGAAGTGACATGTATAAATTCTGGTATACATTAGAAAATTCTATTGACTTTTTACAGGAACCTTTCTTCATGTTATCATCCCCTCAAGGACTTTTCACCATGTTATCAGGAAGTATATGGGGGTCATAAATTGGTAGAGGGTTATTTCCTTATCTTGAAAAGTAGACAGAAGTGACGTATTAATTCTGGTATAAATTTTCATCCATACTCTTTTTTTTAATTTTTTTTTATTTTACAGTTTTTTTATTTGTATTAATCAAGACATAAAAATTGTAAAAAGGGTTAAATAAATGCTCAATGTGGTCATAGTTCTCCCCTTGAAATACATTTATTTGGAATTGTTGTCTCAGCTCTGTGTAGTGTTGGTGAGAGCAGTGGATCTGAAAGGTACTGATATTAAATTACCATTACATTAACTTTTAAAGGATGCAAGCCGGCCAAGTCATAATGTAGAGCATCTTACAAGAAAACTGCAGAAATTCCCATCGCTGGCATAAAACAGACTGTTGATTAAGGTGAAAGTAATCGCTAAACAAATTATTTAAAACCCACGCTGTAGATCTTGAGGCGAAAATTAAGAAAATAAAAAAGGAATTATAGAAGCAGTGGAGGTGACACAAAACAGCCTAACGGTAACTAACCTCTGTACAATGTAGCTGGGGACAGATGAGACGTAAAACATGTATAAACAGGACTCTTTAAATGGAAGGTAACAATATTGGGAGAATTGAAAGTCAATATTTCAGCTTCCAAAATCATATTACGACCATCAGATGTACTTGAATTTCCAGTCACAACTAATGCAAATAATTTTTTTCTTCTCGGTGCTGAAGCAATTATAGGAGAGCACACGTGTCTTATTGAAAACATAGAAGTAAAACTGATGCCCGAAGCTACATGAGAAATTACTAATATTTTCTGAAACCGACCCCTCAAAGTTCTGTGTAAATTTAAGGGGATATCTTATGTTTGAAAAATGTGACCACTGGAAAGATGAGCGGATCCTCTTGGGTTGCGCTCTACTGTTCCGGCAGCACCGGAAATTGCATTTGGCAAGTCTTCGACACTCTCATTGCTCATGATCAACCTCCTCGCCATTCACACAGAATTCCTCAGAGCTTTGGTTTTCAGGGGCCTCTATGATCAAACCCCAATGAATGGAAAGTTATCATTGTTTCTAACTTAAGAATAGACATTCAAACTTAAAAGTGTAGGGAAACAGAGTTTATGAAGGCAAAATGGTGCAAAATTTTTACTGAAACCCAATTGCCAAATTGATTTTTGGACCCAAATAAATGTATTTGTTTAAAAATAAAGTAAAATTTAAAAGAATATCGACAATAGTATGTAATCTCCTTAAAATCTCTGTTCTGACCAGGCTTATTTGACTTCCCATCCATCCTTCTGAGTTACCCCATGATTCCCATTATAGTTGGACTAATTGTCTATTCTCTACCTGTTAATTTTGACTTTCCTTCCACACTTGGACCCAGATACCCAAGTTGGCTATGTTAGCTACAGTTCTCTCTTTTGTTGAAGGGTAAAAACTAGAAAATGTATTACCAACTGGGAATCATAGAGGCTGCTTGTCACGAAACACAAGGGTCTCACTAGGACACGAAAACTGAAAGTCTTTAAGGGGTTCTGGAATCTGTAAACAGACAGGAGATGTCCTGGAAGCCACAGCCAGACACGTAGGGGAAAACTGAAAATCTTCAAGGGGTCATGGAAGCCGCAAGTAGGCAAGAGATGTCCTGGAAGCCACAGCCAGACACATAGGGGCAAACTGAAAATGTTAAAAGGGTCATGGGTGCTGCAAGCAGATAGGAGATGTCCTGGAAGCCATAGCCAAACACATAGAGGCAAGCTGAAAATCTTAAAAGGGTCATAGATGCTGTAAGCAGACAGCAGATGTCCTGGAAGCCACAGGCGGACACATAGGTGGAAACTGAAAATCTTAAAGGGGTCATGGAAGTCGCAGGAAGACAAGAGATGTCCTGGAAGACACAGCCAGACTCATATGGACAAACTGAAAAGTCCTAAAGGGGTTCTAGAAGCCGTAAGAGGACAGGAATAGTGATGAGCGAGTACCAAAAAGCTCGGGTGCTCGAGGCTCGGGCCGAGCATCCCAAGATACTCGTGTACTCGGCCCGAGCACCGAGCCCAATGTTATCCTATGGGAGACCCGAGTATTTTTATGAAATGACCCCCGGCAGCATGTAGAAACCCTAAAAATGGCACAAAAGTCTCAGAAGAGTGCTCAAATGACATGGCAACAGCATGGAGAAAACCCCTTGAAGCATTTATCACTGAAAAGTCACAGCTGTGAACAATTTTGTCCGCGTTTTACGCCATTTTTACGGACTCACCAGAAAATCTTCCAAAATGACACCAAAATGAATTTTCATGGCGGAAATGTTAAGGGCAATACCCAATAGTGAGATAGAGCTGGTGTATGTTACTTTTTGAGATTACATGAAAGATTTTACGTGAAAACATTGTGTGGCACTCCGATGTCCAAAACGCACGTTTTGTGCTTTTTACTAGCGATGTCGGTCATTTTTTTTTTTTCATTCTATCTCCCTCAGTCCGTCGGTCGGTCTCTCTGTCTGTCTGTCGGTCTCTCTCTGTCTTGTCTGTCCCCCTCTCACAGTCTGTCAGTCAGTCTCCCCCCTCTCTCATACTTACCGTTCCCCGATCACTGCCGCGGCGCTGCACAGATGTTCACTAAACTCCGGCGGCTTTTCCTCTTTTGAAAAAGCCGGCCGCTCATTAAACAATCTCATATTCCCTGCTTTCCTGCTTTTCGGCGCCTATGATTGGTTGCAGTGAGACACGCCCCCACGCTGAGTGACAGCTGTGTCACTGCACCCAATCACAGCAGCCGGTGGGCATGTCTATACTGTGCAGTGAAATAAATAATTAAATAATTTAAAAAATGGCGTGCGGTCCCCCCAATTTTAATACCAGCCAGATAAAGCCATACGGCTGAAGGCTGGTATTCTCAGGATGGGGAGCTCCACGTTGTGGGGAGCCCCCCAGCCTAACAATATCAGTCAGCAGCCGCCCAGAATTGCCGCATACATTAGATGTGACAGTTCTGGGACTGTACCCAGCTCTTCCTGATTTGCCCTGGTGCGTTGGCAAATCGGGGTAATAAGGAGTTAATGGCAGCCCATAGCTGCCACTAAATTCTAGATTAATCATGTCAGGCGTCTCCATGAGATACCCTCCATGATTAATCTGTAAATTACAGTAAATAAACACACACACACGAAAAAATCCTTTATTAGAAATAAAAAACACAAATCAATTCCCTCCTAACCAATTTAATAAGCCCCAAAAAGCCCTCCATGTCCGGCGTAATCCACGGACCTCCAGCGTCGCTTCCAGCTCTGCTGCATGGAGGTGACAGTAGCTGCAGAATACACCGCCGCTCCTGTGAGCTCCACGCAGCAAATGAGGTGAGTAGCGCGATCAGCTGAGCTGTCACTGAGGTTACCCGCGGCCACCACTGGATCCAGCGGTGGCCGTGAGTTACCTGACTGACAGCAGCTGATCGCGCTACTCACCTAATTTTCTGCGTGGAGCTCACAGGAGCGGCGGTGTATTCTGCAGCTCCTGTCACCTCCATGCAGCAGAGCTGGAAGCGACGCTGGAGGTCCGTGGATTACGCCGGACATGGAGGGCTTTTTGGGGCTTATTACATTGGTTACGAGGGAATTGGTTTGTGTTTTTTATTTCTAATAAAGGATTTTTTCGTGTGTGTGTGTTTATTTACTGTAATTTACAGATTAATCATGGAGGGTATCTCATGGAGACGCCTGACATGATTAATCTAGGATTTAGTGGCAGCTATGGGTTGCCATTAACTCCTTATTACCCCAATTTGCCAACGCACCAGGGCAAATCGGGAAGAGCCGGGTACAGTCCCAGAAAGCCGCATCTAATGTATGCGGCAATTCTGGGCGGCTGCTGACTGATATTGTTAGGCTGGGGGGCTCCCCATAATGTGGAGCTCCCCATCCTGAGAATACCAGCCTTCAGCCGTATGGCTTTATCTGGCTGGTATTAAAATTGGGGGGACCGCACGCCGGTTTCTTTAATTATTTAATTATTTATTTCACTGCACAGTATACACACGCCCACCGGCTGCTATGATTGGGTGCAGTGAGACACCTGTCACTCAGCGTGGGGGCGTGTCTCACTGCAACCAATCATAGGCGCCTGTGGGCGGGGAAAGCAGGGAATACGAGATGGCTGTGTGCAGAGCACAGCGCGCCCGCCGGTATAAAGACTCGGTCACGCTGTGCGGGCCAGCCAATCACTGCAATTCCACAACTAACAGGGCTGTGGCATTGCAGTGGTCTGCCAGCCAATCCCTGCATGAGGGCTGGCTCTCAAAAGAGCACCAACATGCAGGGATGAAGACCACGAGTACAGCACGAGTATCGCAAAATTACTCGGTACCCGCCGAGTAGCCCGAGTACAGTGATACTCGTGCGAGTACCGAGTAGTGACAAGCGTACTCGCTCATCACTAGACAGGAACTGTAGAGGAAAGCTGAATGTCTTAAAGGGGCTCAGAAGCCACAAGCGGGCACGTAGGCAGACTGCGATACTGGATAGTAGGCAATTAGGAAACTATAGTGAAAACCGCAGACAGGTTGCAGACTGAAGACAGCAGGCAAGTAACTCAGGGACTGGAAACCAGAGGCAGACTGGAGATCTCCAGGAGCCTATAGACAAGAACTGTACACAGACACACTAAAAGAGTTCCAAGGAAGGTTTAGCACCAAGATCTAGGTGGGAAGCCTTAAATAAGACTAACTAAATACAACACATGGGAGTATGCTGGGCTACTTGCAAAGCTAGACATGGAGCAGAAGAGAGTTCAGTGTACTGGGATGCAGGGAGCTGAACACTAGTGCTAAGCCTAAGCGGGAAAGCCCATTTTGAGCTGTTGAACTCATCAGGATTTTAGAACTCAACCAAATGTCATCTATGTATTGTCCTTACAACATTGATGACGTCCTTACCTTTGTTTTATAAGTCTGTGCCTCCTTATTATTGAAATCCATTGGTGAATAATTTTTGCAAATAAGGCTCAAGAGCAGGGTGTTTGGCCCTGCGCTTACAGCTCTTGGGCCTCTCTTCCACTTTCTCCATTAGGTGCCAGCCTCCTGTGAGCGATTGATCTGATCCACGGCAAGAGAGCTAAGATCTGTTGCAAGCAGCATCATTCCCTAGGTAGTTCATGCTCAGTAAGGTCCTGATGATGCTCAACAGTCAGAGTATTGATTTGCGCTTTCTCCACCACTGGGAATAACAGCGCTTGTGCGAGATGTCGATCAGAGAGCCGGTCACAGTGAATAAAGATCTATTTTTTATTAACATGCAGCCAACGGCTGGCAGGGAAAGAGGGAGAAGGGACGTTACATAGATGATGTTACTTTGGGGTCTAAATACCTGCTGACAGGTTCCTTTTAAGGTCTCTTTACATTGGGCAATATTTGTGTGAAGAATCACTCACTTCTTCCCGATGATTGGCCAAACCTTTACTCTACCTAACAGCTGGCTAGGAAAGAGGGAGAGAGGGACATTACATAGATGACCTTACTTCAGATGTCTACAGACCTGCTTACAGGTTTCTTTTAAGGTTCCTTTACATTGGCCAATATTTGGGTGAAAAATCACTCACTTCTTCCTATGATTGGCAAAACCTTTACTCTACCCAACCGCTGACAGGGAAAGAAGGAGAGAGGTACATTGCATAGTTGACAATACTTCAGATGTCTAACAACCTGCTTACAGGTTCCTTTTAAGGTCGCTTTACATTGGCTAATAATTGGGTGAAGAATTACTAACTTGTTCCCAATGATTTGCCAAACCGTTATTCTACCCAATGGCTGGCAGGGAAAGAGGGAGAGAGGGACGTTACATAGATGACATTACTTAAGGTTTCTAAAAACCGGCTTAAAGGTTCCTTTTAAGGTCACTTTATATTGGCCTATATGTGGGTGAAGAATCACTCACTTGTTTCCGATGTTTGAACAACACTTTACTCTACCCAATGGCTGGCATAGAAAGAGGGAGAGAGGGATGTTACAAAGATGACATTACTTCAAGTGTGTAAAAACCTGCTTACAAATTCCTTTTAAGCCCCCTTTACATTGGCCAATAATTGGCTGAAAAATCACTCACTTGTTCCTGAGGATTTGCCAAACCATTACTCTACCCAACCGCTGGCAAGGAAAGAGGGAGAGAGGGACGTTACATAGATGACATTATTTCAGGTGTCTAACAACCAGCTTACAGGTTCCTTTTAAGGTTCCTTCACATTGGCCAATAATTGGCTGAAGAAGGATGAGGCCAACGGCTCCCAGGAAAAGAGGGAGAGAAAGACGTTACATAGATGACATTTTTCTGGGGTCTAAAAAGATGTTGACAGGTTCCTTTTGAGGCCCCTTTACATTGATCAAAAATTGAGTGAAGAATCATTCACTTGTTCCCGATGATTGGCCAAACCTTTACTCTACCCAACCATTGGCAAAGAGCAAAATCTCTCATGCACCCACAAAACACAGAGGCTTCCGGCAACTGGATGCCTTGGGCTGACGCTATCTCTGGAGTCATTTAGAGCCATTCAGGATATCCATAGACTTACTTTTGTCTCTCATAAACTTGGAAAAGTCTGAAAAAAATGTGTTCATTTGCTAATCTTCTTCTAAAAAACACAAGTTGACCATTTTACCTGTTTGTTATAGACGGGATTAGCGTAGAAGGATTGACCACAGAGGGAGCAAAATGATTTCTCAAAGCTTCCCGTCTAATCTAAATGAGAAGAAGACGGCACTAATTTGAAACGCGAAACAATTATTAACAGGGCAATTACGGCTGAATTTGCCGAGGAAAATCCAAGTTAGTTATCCGAAGAGCTAATTGAAATGGTGTATTAGACGCAGGTAGGGGGTTAACACTCTTTTGATAACCCAGATCTTCACCAAACAGGTTAGCGGAGCGCTGATACTGAGGATTTCGTCATAGAACCGGCTCCAGTCTGCTTAGAATTTATAGCATGCGGTGAAAACATCATATAATAATGTACAATTACCAGGAAGCCTGTGATTATTTCACAGCAAATGTCCCCTAAATTAGGCCCATTATAATGAAAAAGAAACCTCTTTAAAACTTATTTTCCCTGTTGGGAAGCTATCTGCCGGCTGATTTCCCCTTTTTTTTTTATATTTTTTTTTTTTTATTATTTTCTATTGCAATTTAAAGTTTCTTTTTTTAGTTCCAATTTTTTTTTTCTCGAAGATTTGGTTGCGCAAATTGGAATTAAATTACTAAGCTCGGAGTTTGATATAATTTTTCAAAAGTGTTCGTGTATTGTTCATCAAATCGGGAGGGTCACGTCATCGCGACGCCCTGCGTGGGTTAATTCTTCCCTTCCAAATAACAGAGATTGGAAAAAATAATAATAAATAATCGTTCATTTTATGATAACTCTATTTAATGGTAAATATAGGAATTGCACGTTACAATAGTATCATTACAGGATATTTCTATAGAGAGATGGAAGGTTTTCCAGCTGAAGACATTTTGTAAGAATATTATGAAACTTGTAGTTTTTTTTTTTGTCTTCGATACAATGAACTGCATTTATAGATTTGCAATTGCAACAATGAGGTTGAGATATGGATGATATTGTTTCACTCATTTGCATGATATACATTTTATATGCAAAATACTTAAAGAGAGCGTTTTCTTAAAGAAGAATCAACCAGAGAATGAAGCGATGTAAGATTGTTCTGTTCAGTCACATCCTTCAAGATTAGCTCTATTTTATGGTGTCCTCGAGACAAATCTACCTAATTATGGATCAATGTGGGACTGCAAAAGGAGGAACCTGTGTACAAATGGGTAAAATTATCATTTCGGAGTGATGAAAAGCTACATGACAAGTCCCGTGTGATCTTAATAGTTGTCTCATTACACAACTATCCCAGTAGGAGGGTTTTTTAGGGTAAATTCAAAGGCAAAAGAGAAATCAAGGAAGATAGAAGGGAAGGAAGGAAGATAGAAGGGAAGGAAAGTAGAAAGGAAGGAAGATAGAAAGAAAGGAATGAAGGAATCTATGAAACTCCTCCATTACTAATCTGTAAGTGAAAAGAAACCCCAAATCCCAAAAACACCTTAGGGGAGGTCATCCAGTTCAATGAGGTCACCTGAGGTCAGGTTATCGGTGATGACAGGTGGAGGACAGTGGGAACCTCCAGCTGTGACGGCAAGTAACCTGAGTGACCTCACCGCTCACTACTGTGGCTCATTCTCTGCCTGAAGCTCACAGCAAGCGGTCATGTTCTGAGCTCGCGTAATGTGATTTCAGATGTAGCAGTCCTGGAATCAACGTGGGACTTTGTGTGGATTACGGTGGACCTGGGTGTTTTTGGGGGTTAATAACAAGGAAAAGAGGGTGTTTTTTGTATTTTATTTCAAATAAAGATTTTTTTTTGTCTTTGTGTTTATTTCTTTCCACTTTCAGATTAGTGACAGAGGGCGGGGTTATAGGGAAGTAGAGCAAAGAACAACAATGTTTCTTCAGATGAGTGCAGGCCAACTACTTACATCCAAAGCTTGTATGGGATAAGACTATCACCAGCACACATCCGGGGGGAATGGGGGCATTTAGGCACACAAAGGGAAATACTGATGATTAACAGCTGAAGGGTGGGTGGTACAGTGGCTCAGTGGTTAGCACTGCAGTCTTGCAGCACTGGGGTCCTGGCTTCAAATCCCACCAAGGACACCATCTGCAAGGAGTTTGTATGTTCTTCCCGTGTTCGCGTAGATTTCTTCCGCGTTCTCCGGTTTCCTCCCACACTTCAATGATATACAGACAGGGACTTTATAGGGACAGTGTTCCTGATGTATGTAAAGCACTGTGGAATATGTTACCACTATATACAAATAAAGATTTGATTTTTTTATGGGGGAGGAACTTTGCAGGGTCCTAAAGGGAAAGGGGATTAAACATTAAGAGGTGAAGAGTGAGGGATAAAGATCAGAAAAAAGATATAGAGGTAGATGGGGGCGAGAGAGCAAGATGGGGGAATAGTAAAAGAAGAAACAAGACAACAAGGAGGGAAGAGAGAGGAGTATAAAAGGGCTAAAAATGAGAGAAGAAGAGTTGAATAAAGACAATAGAGATAAAGAGAAAGAAAGAATAAGGAAGGGAGAGAAGATAGAGGGGAGAAAAAAAGGGAGGAAATTAGGCTTGGAGAATAGCCCAGCTAGAAAAGCTGCCCAAAAATGGACAAAGTTGCAAGGAATAAGGGGGGATTAGGTGCAAACCTTGGAGTATTGAGGATGAGGTCTGAGATAGTGGGGAACAGAACAAAAAATAGTACACTCCAGAGGGAGAAAGGAAGGCCATCTGTCATAATGGTATGAAGAAAAAAAACAAACAAGACTGTTTGGTCAAGCCAACTGGTGTTGTGTGTCTCACTATCTGACTGGCAGCAGGGGTGATGGAAACCGGATTGAAGCAGGAAGTAAGGGGGGCTTTACACGTTGCGACATCGCTTCCGAAATATCGTCGGGGTCACGTCGTTAGTGCCGCACATCCGGTGCCGGTAACGACATTGCAACGTGTAAATCCTAGATGCGCCGATAAACGATCGTAAAAGCGCTGAAAATCGGTGATCTGTGTAGCGTCGCTCATTTTCATAATGTCGGGTCAACCGCAGGTACGATGTTGTTTGTCGCTCCTGCAGCTCCACACATCGCTGTGTGTCAACCCGCAGGAGCGACAAACATCACCTTACCTGCGGCCACCGGCAATGCGGAAGGAAACAGGTGGGCGGGATGTTATGTCCCGCTCATCTCCGCCCCTCCGCTTCTATTGGCCGGCCGATTAGTGACGTCGCGGTGACGTCACTGTGATGCCGAACACACCTCCCCCTTGAGGGAAGGATTGTTTGGCAGTCACCGCGACATCGCTGACCAGGTATGTGCATGTAAAGCTGCCGTAGCGATAATGTTCGCTACGGCAGCAATCACCACATATCGCATGTGCGACGGGGCGGGTAATATCGCGCTCGGCATCGCTAGCCGATGCTAGCGATGTCGCAACGTGTAAAGTACCCCTACGTGTCCTGCACCCCACCCGAAGCCCCGTCCGCACAAGGAGCCTCCTTGACGAAGAAAAATGGCGCCCGTGTGGCCCGGAGCCGCCCCCTTTATGTCTATAAACATTTTTTCTGATAGAGGCCATAACAAAAAAAAGTAATAAGACAATTTTTTGAAATATTTGAACCTGGAGGGCCAATTTTTCTTAAAGTCCATATTTCCAATTGTGCTTGGGTTGCACTTTCTTTGTGTAAGTTGGTGAAGAGTCATTTCAGGTTTCACATATTAAGTCCTAAAATTAAACAAATAAAATCATTTGAGAGGCACATTTTTTCCCCTTAATGAGAACCGAGATAAATAGTTTAAATATATACTGATTTTGACAGAAAATTGTTCCAAAATAAATATATTTGCAGAAAAAAAAAGCACAGATGGAAGTTGACTTGTGTTCTACACATGTCCTGGCATATATTACAGCTTTCACATCAAATTAAAGTGAGCGCGCATAATGTTACTTTATTAGTCTTATTTTTAAGGATAAAGTCGAGATTTTAAAGCTTTTTTTTGGTTTGTTGATAATTACTAGACCCCCCTTCTTTATCAGAAATGTTTCATTGTCTGAGTCTTCCCCCACCATGGGTTTAGAGATCACGGGTGAAAAATGAGAGCTTAGTGGTTTTATTTTCAGTTATCATGTGTTTATTAGGTATGGGTAATAAAGAGTTAAAAAAAAAGAAAGAAACTATAATATATGATAAAGCCATCAGGAAAAAAAAAATCATAATATATTATAGAGAAATTTACATGGAAAGGCGGAGAACAAAAATCAAAATGTGCCTTCTTGAAGTGCTGGTCCTATCAAAGTGTTTTCTCACATTAGGCACAGTTCAGATTGGTATTATCATTAGAATGATGGCATACATGTCACAAGGACTATGGGGTTAGTGGGAAACCAGGGCTCCTAAGGTGACCCTCAGACTAGGGAGCCCTGTGCTATCCCTATTCTCAGAGATACCCCTAAAGGTGGGGAAGTCTGAGTCTCCTTCTGGGCCCTACTCCTGACCAGCCCTGATACTATACCACCTCCCCCAGGGAGGGGGGGCTGTGACATGAGTGTTATATAGACAAACAGGGGAAACCAAAACATTGTCACACAGCACACACACACACACACACACACACACACGTATAAGTAAATAAGAGATTAGGCGGAAAACAAGAGCAGGGAGGAAACAAAAAGAAGATGGTAACTCCACAACAACACTAAGCACAAAGCAACTGTTTCTTCAGCAGGTCTGGGACACCACAATGCCTGAGTCTCCTTCCTGGCCCTACTCCTGACCAGCCTAATCTCATATACCCTACTCTAGGGGGGCCGGGACAGGAGTTTGATTTTACCCACAAATATAGACAAACAGGGGAAACCATAATTCTGCAACACAGCACACACACAAAGGTATAAGGCAATAAGAGATTAGGAGGAAAACAAGAGCAGGAAGGAAGCAACAAGACAATGGATAACTCCACAACAACACCAAGCACAAAGCAACTTTTTCTCCAGCAAGTCTCCGACAACACAACTTACAGACCAACACAGCATAAACTATAGTTGGCATAGGTAAAAGATTTCCTCCAGCATAAATATGAGAGGAACAAATGTGATTGGCTTCCTTACAACATGGGATCAAAGAAGCCAAATGAGCAGGCTAGCAGATGTGCAGTACCCGGCCGCTGCCACTATCAGAAGATGGAGCAGCTCGACAACTGAGTCTTTCCAACTGCCGGCCAGTTGATTGGGCGGGAATGCGGGGTGTCGGACCCCGGCCGATCAGACAGTGATGACCTATCCTAAGGATAAGCCATCATTGTAAAAGTAGTGGCCACCCTCTTTAACAATGTGAGCAAAGAGAGCCAACAAAGCTTATGCCAGATTTTGCAAACCAAGTTGTAAGACTTTGTAACAGAAAAATATTACATTTATTTACTAAAAATTTCTTAATTTTTGATTTTATATATAAAAAAATTTTTAAAAAAAACTGTATTTTTTTAACCTGTGTAAATGCCGCTGTTCCCGTGAATCCGGCGATGTTTTCCTTTTGTTCCTGCTCTTTTCTTTTCCTGAGATACGACCTCCTCTTCCCGGTATGTAATTGTAGCCATTTTAGTAAAGTGGGTGTGTCCTCAACCCCCTCTATGTGGGCGTGTTATCGGACCACACCCACTTGGCTAACAAGACCAGACTTTTATACCAGCAAAAAGGGGCCATATCTCAGGAACGGAGAGGCGTAGGAACAAAAGAAAAACATCGCCGGATTCAGGAGAACAGCGGCATTTACAATAGGTAAGAAAAAAATACATATTTAAAAAAATCGATTGATACATCAATTTGCAACTGCATTAACCATTTATACAGCAGTTATTGTGACTTTTCTTTGATTTTCATGGCTTGGTTTAACAATAGAATTGAGAGCTAATGTAAGAGAATAGAATTTACCACTCGGAAGACTTTCTAATTGTCTAATGAAATAATCAATTATCGCAAACGCCACAATTTGTTTATCTACATTAAGGAAATAAATTGCAGGCTAGACGGGTGAATTAACTGAAAGCTCAGGTAAATGAGCCATTGAAGCGGTGGAGCGATGTCGCTGTGATATGAGAGGGCGACGCGCCATCAGATGAGGAGGTTTTTTTTATATATTTTACTTTCTGATCTTTCTGATATCTTCTTTGACCTTGTTCCTTAAGACTAATGAGAGGAGTCTCTGGAAACTTGTTCAGGAAAGAGTCGTCTGATATATTGCCGCCGCACACAAGAGAAATCTTTTGGGGACGAGACTTTATCATGATCAGCGAGCGTTTATTTCATATATCTCCTTTAGGAACAGTGACCAGGTCATTGTCCGGCGTGAAGGATAACTAATGGAGGAAAACTTTGCAAAGTGTGCAGTTTCCGTGGATTAGTTATTATCGACATGGGCAGGGACGTAGCATAGCCCGATTGCACTCTATACAGATGTAAAAATAATCTCCAATCTGACCGTAATATAAAATGTGATTATAGAATTGTCTTATTATTTTACTCACTTGTATAGCACCATCATATTCCACAGCGCTGTTGTCACGTCCCCCCCGGAGTCCACCTCTGCGACTTCTTCTCCGATCACCAGATGATGCCGTGTTCCCGCCATGGATAGTGCTAGTGATGGGAGAGGAGTCGGTGCCAGTGGCTCTGCTGGGTCCAGGCTCCGCTCATCCACTAGGCTTGGTTTCCCTGTTACCTGCAGTACCACTGGCTGACTGTAGGTGGCGTGTGTCTTCCAGCTGAAGTTTACCATAATTCACCTGCAGCCAATGGGAAGACACCACACCCTTCTTATTCCCCCTTCTGTCACATGGCCACTGCCAGAGATAGTTCTGTACTCCTGGCTCATGTGCTGTTTATATTTTGATTCCTATGCGCTGACCTTTGCTTGTTTTTTGACTACCCTCCTGCCTGCCAGTCTAAGTCTGTGGCTCCAGGCAGGCGTTACAGCTGTATAGACATCAATAGACATCATCACTTATCACAGTCTACATTTCCTATCAGTCTATATTTGGAATCTCCATTACTAACCCCTGGACTTGATGCCAGCAGTCAATTCACAGCTGACATCAAACCCAAAAGTATTACCCCAATTGCCACCACACCAGGGCAATCAGGTAGAGCCAGGCGAAGCATCAGAATCGGCACAACTAATGGAATACACCAGTTCTGGGGTGGCGGTGGGCTGCTATTTTTAGACTGGGAAGGGTCAAATAAAAATGGACCTTCTAGTCTGATATTACCAGCCCTCAGCTGTCTACTTTATCTTGGCTGGTTATCAAAAATAGGGGAGACCCCTGACTTTTTCTTAAATTACTTCAATAAAAAATTAAAAACATAGCATACGGTCGTGTCTCTTTTTGATAAACAGCCAAGTAAAGAAGACATTGTAAACAAAAAATACATGGCTAAATTATTAATACTCTGAGGGATACACTCCACAGGTTCCCACAGGAGAGGTGCCAACTTCAAACAGAGACATGTTGCACAAAGAGGACAAAGAAGGAAATGGCACTTGAATAAATTGCAAAAAGAATAATTTGTATTGAGAAATATTATGAAAATATTATTATTATTATTATTAATTATTATAATAATATTTTGATCATATTTCTCAATACAAATTATTCTTTTTGCAATTTATTCAAGTGCCATTTCCTTCTTTGTCCTCTTTGTGCAACAAGTAAAGCAGACAGTTGAGGGTAGCAGCCCGCAGTTGTCTGCTTTACCTGTGCTGCGTATTAAAAATAAGGGATACCCCACACCATTTTCTTTAAATTATTTTAATAAATAATTAAGATAACTGAGTGTGTTTATCTCTATGTTTGATAATAATAATAATATAATAATAATTTTATTCATTTATATAGCGCTATTAATTCCACAGCGATTTACATACAATGGCAACACTGTCCCCATTGGAGCTCACAATCTAGAGTCCCTATCTGTATGTCTTTGGATCAGCCAAGGTAAAGCAGACAGCTGAGAGTTGCAGCCCCAAGCTGTCTGTTTTACCTTTGTTGGTTATCAAAAGTAGGGGAGACCTCACACCATTTTTTAAAAAAAAATATTTTAATAAATAATTAATAAAACTGAGTATGTTTTTCTCTATGTTTGATAATCAGCCAAGGTAAAGCAGACAGCTGAACATTGCAGCCCCCATCTGTCTGCTTTACCTGTGCTGGTTATCAAAATCAAGTGGGAGCCCACGTCATTTTTTTTTAAGTCTATCCCCTATTCACATTTGTTTGCCCCCTTTTTGCATCCTTTTGTAGTCCCCTAGCTCTTAATACAACTATTTTACAGCCATTTTACATCACCAAAGTTTGGGTTTCCATTTACTTATATTGGGTTCAGGTCAAGTCTGAGTTCCAGTCTGCCCGAACTTCCACGGGTCCAGTCATACCTAATCATGACCCATCGACAGAGCAGCCCGGAAGGGAAGTAGCTGCTCTGTTGACATGAAGCAGTAGAATGACAAGTGGGAATGGCCAATGACCACTCTGAGCCAGCGCCGGGTAGAGCAAGCAGGTAGTTAACAACTACCTGCCTGTTAGTTTTTAAGCCCATAGTTTAAAAAAAATAGTCCTGAATAAGCCCAGGGGAGCATTGCATGGCTTATAAGTCTACAAAACAGATCTGCACCACCGCATTGTACCTTGTATTGGTGCCGGGGAGAAGTTGGCTTGCTCGGGTCTTTATCCAGCAGCACACTGGTCATGGGTGCATGTAGAAAAAGGAGAAACATTCACAATAAATGTTGCAGAAGATTAGAAGACAACGGCACAATCCATTGAATATCCAAAACGTGCTTTATTCAGTCCAAAGAGTGCATTAAATAAGTAGGAGGAGAGCCGGGTGCAGGTCCCCTAGGGACGACGGCCGTTTCGCACCTCCTAGTGGACCCGTTGAAGCACTAGGAGGTGCGAAACGGCCGTCGTCCCAAGGGGGCCGGCACCCAGCTCTCCTACCGCTTTTTTAATGCACTCTTTGGACTGAATAAAGCACGTTTTGGATATTTGATGGATTGTGCCATTGTATTCTAATCTTCTGGAACATTTAATGGCTTATAAGGCTCCCTACGCCGACTTGTCAATCTCCGCAAGGAGGAACATTCCCTCTCCGCCCATATTTTCCCAATAAAGTGTCTCAGTGTTTACTATTGTTATATAATACAATGTATCTTGTTGCTTTCACATTCTTCTAAAATTGCAACATTTAGCAGAACTTTCCGGAGAGCTCATTATAAATCTCTCGAAGCAGAATCTCAGGTTAAACAAGGATTTCGGAGTCGTACAATGAGACTTTCTGTCAGACGAATATTTCATCCGCGTCTACGGGTGAACTCTGAATTACCCTCAGCCTTTCATATTTTCCAGCTAACATACATGCAGCTGCTCCCGACATGTAATCAACTGATTGTTACACGGGCATTTTCTAAAAGTACGACAAGCCGGGATTTATAAGGTCGCCCGGCGCAGACATAATCCATCCGATAGCTACAATTTATTGTCTGATTATAATTGTATACACAAACAGCGCCATGATTTACGTGACGCGGCGCGAAGATGAAATCCCTTTATTTTAAAAGGGGTTCTAACCTCGAAAATAACTTACCCAGAACACCTTCCTGTGTACCCTTTTAACAGCGTTGTTATTTTGTCTTATTGATTAGGATTTTATCACCGCGGTGACACTTATATTTCACGTTAATCGAAGGAGATGTAATTTTCCTGCATGTTTTATTTTACAAAAATATGACTGCAATTAATTATAATGCTATTATGCTCGCCGCGCGGTCTGATTATTTAGTTCTCGGAAAAGGTAATTGTGCAGAAAGTCACAGGTATTGTTGTGTGGTCCTACTGTGAATGTATATACGGTATGGAGAGATGGATGGATAGATAGATAGATAGATAGAGGGATAGATAGATAGATAGATAGATAGAGGGATAGATAGATAGATAGATAGATAGATAGAGGGATAGATAGATAGATAGATAGAGGGATAGATAGATAGAGGGATAGATAGATAGATAGATAGATAGATAGATAGATAGATAGATAGAAAGATAGATGGATGGATGGATAGATAGATAGATAGATAGATAGAGGGATAGATAGATAGATAGATAGATAGAGGGATAGATAGATAGAGGGATAGATAGATAGAAAGATAGATGGATGGATAGATGGATGGATGGATAGATGGATGGATGGATGGATTGATGGATTGATGGATGGATGGATGGATGGATGGATGGATGGATGGATGGATGGATGGACGGATAGATAGATAGATAGAAGGATAGATAAATAGATGGATAGATGGATAGATAGATAGATAGATAGATTGATGGACGGATAGATAGATAGACAGACGGACGGATGGATGGATGGATGAATAGAGCAATAAAGAGATAAATAGACAGATACAGTTGAAAGCAGCAATTTCCCTCTGCTCTCTATAAAGACACATCTGCAGGTTTTTCCCTCCTCTCTCTATAAAGACACATCTGCAGGTTTTTCCCTTTGCTCTCTATAAAGACACATATGCAGATTTTTCACTCCATTCTCTATAAAGGCACATCTGCAAGTTTTCCCTCAACTCTCTATAAAGACATCCGCAGGTTTTTGCCTCCACTCTCTATAAAGACACATCTGCAGGTTTTCCCCTCTGCTCTCTATACAGACACATCTGCAGGTTTTTCCCTCCACTCTCTATACAGACACATCTGCAGGTTTTCCCTTCCACTCTCTAGAAAGACACATCTGCAGGTTTTCCCTCCACTCACTATACAGACACATCTGCAGGTTTTCCCCTCCGCTATCTATAAAGACACATCTGCAGGTTCTCCCCTCCACTCTCTATAAAGACACATCTGCAGGTTTTTCCCTCAGCTCTCTATAAAGACACATCTGCAGGTTTTCACGTCCACTCTCTATAAAGACACATCTGCAGGTTTTCACGTCCACTCTCTATATAGACACATCTGCAGGTTTTTCCCTCTTCTCTCTATTAAGACACATCTGCAGGTTTTTCCCTCCGCTCTCTATACAGACACATCTGCAGGTTTTTCCCTCCTCTCTCTATTAAGACCCATTTGCAGGTTTTCTCCTCCGCTCTCTATAAACACACATCTGCAGGTTTTTCTCACTATCAGTTATGAAAACAGACTAAACCGTTTCCATTTTAGGTCAATTAGGAACCAAAATTATTTCTATTTGCCAAATGCCAGAATAATGAGAGAGAGGATGTTTTAAGGAATTTTTATTCCTTTCAGCACAGTAACGTTTCCCTCCAGGTCATTAGTATTTGGTGGCATTGCCCTTACACTGTGTGACTTGGGTGTAATGTTTTGGATCTTTCCACAGCTTCTTATAATAGTTGGTGGAATTTGGGCCGATTCCTCCTGACAGAACTGGTGTAGCTGAGCCATGTTTATAGGTTGCTTGCTCGCTTGGGCCTTTTCAGCTTTGCCCATAAATTTTGAGTAAGATTGAGATCAGGGCTTTGTGATGGCCACTCCAAAACATTGACTTTGTTATCCTTAAGCCACTTTGTAACCAGTTTGGCAGTAGCTTCGGGTCATTGTCCATTTGGAAGACCCATTTCCTCCAAAGCTTTAAGTTCCTGGCTGATGTCTTGAGATATTGCTTCACTATTACCACATAATCTTCTTTCCTCATGATGACATTTATTTTGTGAAGTGCCCCAGTCCCTCCTGCAGGAAAGCAACCCCACAACATGGTACTACCGCCCCCATGTGTCACAGTTGGGATGGTGTTCTTAGACTTCAAAGCTTTTCCCTTTTTCCTCCAAATGTAACGAGGGTCATTATGGCCAAACAGTTTAATTTCAGTTTCGTCAGACCATAGGACATCTCCAAAAATTAGGGCTTTGTTCCTGTGTGCATTTTCAAACATTAATCTGTCTTTTTTATGTTTCTTTTGGAGTAATGGCTTCTCCCTGGCAGAGTGGCCTTTCAGCCCATGGTGATACAGCACTCGTTTCACTGTGGATAATGACACAACCTTACCAGCTTCCGCCAGCTTCTTCACAAGGTCTGTTGCTTTTGTTCTTGGGTTGATATGTCCATGTCTGACCAAAGCACATTCATCTCTAGTGCACAGAACACGTCTCCTTCCTGAGCGGTATGATGGCTGTACATTCCCATCTTGTTTGTACTTGTATACAATTGTTTGTACAGATGAACGAGATGACAGATGAATGACAGACAGACAAACAAACAGACAGGCAGACATTGAAGCAGGCCATGCCCATATAGCTGAATTCTGTCCAGGAGTATATTGCATACTCTTGGCCATATGACCACCGTTCCTGGCTCTGGCAGCAGAGAATCCTGACAGTATACAGTGAGCACGATATGAAGATTCACAAGTCTGCAGTCACATAGAGCGACACAGTGGCCTTACTCAATACAATTGCATTGAAGCAGGCTGTGCTCATCTGGTTGGATTCTGGCAGGGAGGTTATCGCATACTCTCTGTCACATGACAGCTGTTCCAGGCTATGACAGCAGAGAATCCTGACAGTGTACAATGTGCACAATGTGAGGATTCGCAAGTCTGCAGTCACATAGAGTGACACAGTGGCCTTACTCAATACAATTGCATTGAAGCAGGCCATGCCCATCCAGCCGAATTCAGGCCGGGAGTATATCACATACTCTTGGCCCCATGACAACCATTCCTAGCTCTGACAGCAGAGAATCTTGAAAGTGTACAGTGAGCATGATGTGAGGATTCACAAGTCTGCAGTCACATAGAGCGACACAGTGGCCTTACTAAATACAATTGTATTGAAGCAGGCCATGCCCATCTAGTCGGGTTCTGGCAGGGAGTATATTGCATACTCTTGGCCACATGACAACCGTTCCTGTCTCTGACAGCAGAGAATCTTGACAGTATACAGTGAGCACAATGTGAGGATTCACAAGTCTGCAGTCACATAGAGTGACACAGAGGGACCACAGACTTATGAATTCAGATCGGAGAACCCCTTTAATGACATAACTTACCAGTGATTGCAAATAAGTTTATCCACAAGTAGGTCAGATGTTGTACAATTTCCAATCCTTAATTTTAAGCATGGGCAGGGCTTATCACTCACTAAGCACAATATATATTATGTTGAGTGCACTTTAAATGGAAGACACATAGAAAATAGTACTTTTCATCCTAGTAAAGCAAAAAATACATGGTTGGGGGACTATGGGAAAATGTCTTGATACATTTGCATTAATCATCTTCCATTTGCTAACTTTCGCAAATTCATCAAGTGCACCCCTCATGTGTGACTCTCCGCCGCCCTCCACTATCAATCAGGACTGATTTTTGATGCTAGGGTATAAGTAATAAACATATAAATCACAGTAATAAAAGCAATCACACTTTGGCTTCTGCCTTCAGACATCATCAATAGAATAAATCTCGTTTAATTTATTAGATTCATTTAACAATGAAGAGTACATACATAATCCCCGGAGTTTTCACTCTTGCAGCTTGCTAGCTATTTATGCTTAATAGATATTCATGCCTAATTGGGAGCAGTGATTATCTCCTCCCGCGAGACCTACCCATCTTGATGCTAATTCAGATTTAGGCAAAGCCCTTCAAATAAACCCTCCAGTTAAGTACAATTAAACATTTTTGGTCCAATTGCAGGGTCATTCCGTATAACCTTGTGCCGGTAATTAAGAACTCGGCCAACAATTACTGGAGATTGCGGGATTGGAATAGACTTTAGAGATGTGAAAAGTAGATTCTATAGTTAAAGGGGTTGTGCAGGATTGATAACTAGGGCTGCTTTCTGCCAAAAACAGCGCCACACTTGACTATAGGTTGTGTGTTGTATTGCATGATAGCTGTATTCACTTCAATAGAGCTCCACTGGCAGACACAATAGTAGCACTATTTAAGTTCTTCTAATACTGGACAACCCTGTTATGGATGTGTTATGGATGACAGACAGTCCTGTGGTGTCCGGCTATAGAAGGTCACAGAGTTTGACTGTGCAAACTGCTCCCTGACCTTCTATTATTCCTGCTTGGTGTATATGGTATCTTATGTATCTCCTCTGCTTGGGGTTTACCCCTTTCCCTTTAGGACCCTGCATAGTTCTTCACCCTTTCAGCTGTTTTCTTTTCCTTTAGGACCCTGCGGAGTTCCTCACCCTTTCAGCTGTTTTCTTTTCCTTTAGAACCTTTCAAAGTTCCTTACCCTTTCAGCTGTTTTCTTTCCCTTTAGGACCCTGCAGAGTTCATCACCCTTTCAGCTGTTTTCTTTCCCTTTATGACCCTGCGGAGTTCATCACCCTTTCAGCTGTTTACTTTCCCTTTAGGACCCTGCAGAGTTCCTGACCCTTTCAGCTGTTTTCTTTCCCTTTGGGACCCTGCGGAGTTCCTGACCCTTTCAGCTGTATTATTTCCCTTTAGGACCCTGCGGAGTTCTTCACCTTTTCAGCTGTTTTCTTTCCCTTTAGGACCCTGCAGAGTTCCTCACCCTTTCAGCTGTTTTCTTTCCCTTTATGACCCTGCGGAGTTCCTCACCCTTTCAGCTGTTTTCTTTCCCTTTAGGACCCTGCGGAGTTCCTCACCCTTTCTGCTGTATTCTTTTCCTATATCAATAGGAGAAAATGAGCATTATTTTACCCCCACCAAAAAAAGGAGTACACAACAGTTCAATTCAATCAAATATAGTATTTTATTAATGTCAAAAAAATAAAGAAAAACGAAAAAATAATCCACATAATTAAAATGTTAGTTGCAGCAGAAAAAATATTTCTTTGGACAAAGCGGTATTGTATTGCACATTCCAAATCCTTAAAGTGACATGTGCTATGATCTTGTACAGAATCTGTGTTTTAGATATACAAATACAGTTCCAAAGGTTTTAGATTAAAAGTGTCCAAGTGCAAAATATTGCACATAACCCTTCAATATCAAAATACAAAATGCTCGTACTATGTGAAGCAGCACCACCGGTCACTACTGATGACTTATGTGCTGCAACCCGGTTCCTGTGTGGGGCGTTGTTGCAGTACAGACAATACCATTAAAGCTGCACTGAATGCATGCAGGGAGCCGATCCACTATATGTCTGAGACATGCAGTGTTCAGCAATGTATCAGATGAAAGTCCATCATACTAATAGCGTAACCGCAACAGAGACCACCATCAGCATAAATTACCTGGGTATGATGATGTTAGAGCACCGCGGACGTCCAGTTCCCCGACTTACGTTTCGCTACCCGGCTTCTACAGGGGGCGTGTACAGGGGGCGTGTCCCGGACGTGGACGCTATCAGAAGACGGGGCAATTCTGTAACTGAGTATTTCCAGCACCAACAACAGCTGATTGGTGGGGGTGTCGGGTGTCAACCCAGGCCAATCAGAAATTGATGACCTTTCGAAAGGATAGGCCATCAATGTAAAAGTAGTGAACAACATGTTTAATGTCTCTTATTAAGCTCTGGGATCTCAAAAGACCTTACAGCATAACAAACATATGTGAAAAATGAAAAAATATATACGGTACTTATTGTCATGATCCAGGACCAGTATTCCCCACTCCAAGATTTCCCAGGCCCGGCCTGGTTATGTCAGGGGTTAACTCCTCTCGGCCTCGTTCCGGTTTTCAGGAGACACTATATCTGGGCACTGCACCGTCATCCCAGCGCTGGTTATAGTTTTGCTGTAAAGCCTGTGACTGGCTCTGGTGAGCTTCCCTGTTTGATCGAACTCCTAGTTCCCTTTCCCTGACCTGTACCCTCATCCAATCGTTTGTCTGTCTCAGTCCCTGACTTCCCACTCCTTTCATTTGTTCACCCAGCCTGGTTCGTCCTCTTCCTGTGTTTTTGTATCCTCACCTTCCGGTCTTGTCTTCTGTTCCCTGTGCCCTTTGTGTTTCCCTCTGCATACCTGATTTCCCGGCATCCAACCTCGGTTTTGTTTTCTGACCTGATCTTGATCCTCCCTCTGCACTGACTTGATTTCCCGGCTAGACCCTGACTGCTTGACTACTCTATTGCCCCCTGGTGATTCGCCTGTGAACTGTCTCTTGAAGTTACTCTGCTGTACTTCAGCCTCCCTTCTGTTACAGTGTTATTTTGACTCTCCTTCACTACACTGCTGCCACCTAGTGGGTTATACGCTGTACTATTTATTACCAGCCCTTTGTACAGCGTGACACTTATTCTCTCATCACCAATTCACCTCTTCGGCACCTCTGCACCTCAGCATCGCTCATCCGGTCCTCGTCAAATCAGATTTCCACTGGATTTCTAGATCTGATGAGACCCGGGAAGGTTCTGCTCAAGCACTTGCCAAAGGTCATAGTGTCACAACATCATGGTGTGTCCCATGACCTTGCATGCACCTGCGCTGAGCCGAGGTGCCGGGTGTCGTACCCCAGCCAATTAGACATTGATGACCTATCCTAAGGATAGACCATCAATATAAAAGTAGTGGACAAACTCTTTAATGTCCCTTAATAAGCTCTACATCTCTACAGATCTCAGAGCATGACAAACATATGTGAAAAAATGAAAAAAATATACTTATTCTCTCATCACCGCTCACCTCTCTGGCACCTCTGCTCCTCACCATCACCCATCCGGTCCCTGTCGCATCAGATTGCCAAAAGACTTCTGGATCTGATGAGACCCAGGAGGGTTCTGCTCAAGCATATTGATGTCATGGTGTGCCCCATGACCTTACACACACATGCTCTGAGCTGGGGTGCCGAGTGTCAGACCCCAGCAAATTAGACATTGATGACTCATCCTAAGGGACCCTTTGCACACTACGACATGGCAGGTGCGATGTCGGTGGGGTCAAATCGAAAGTGACGCACATCCGGCGTCGCTCTCGACATCGTAGTGTGTAAAGCATTTTTGATACGATTAACGAGCACAAAAGCGTCGTAATCGTATCATCGGTGTAGCGTCGGTCATTTCCATGATTTGGGAAAGACCGATGTTACGATGTTGTTCCTGTGGCAGCACACATCGCTTTGTGTGAAGCCGCAGGAGCGAGGAACATCTCCTACCTGCGTCCCGGCCGGCAATGCGGAAGGAAGGAGGTGGGCGGGATGTTTACGTCCCGCTCATCTCCGCCCCTCCGCTTCTATTGGCCGGCTGCCCTGTGACATCGCTATGACGCCGCACGACCCGCCCCCTTAGGAAGGAGGCAGGTCGCCGGCCAGAGCGACGTCGCAGGGCAGGTGAGTGCATGTGAAGCTGCCGTAGCGATAATGTTCGCTACGGCAGCTATCACCATGATATCGCAACTGCGACGGGGGCGGGGACTATCGCGCTTGGCATCGCAGCATCGGCTTGCAATGTTGTAGTGTGCAAAGGGCCCCTAAGGATAGACCATCAATGTAAAAGTAGTGGACAATCTCTTTAATGTCCCTTAATAAGCTCTGGGTCTCTACAGATCTCAGAGCATGACAAACATATGGGAAAAATGAAAAAAATCTACTTATTGTCTCCTCACCCCTCACCTCTCTGGCACCTCTGCTCCTCACCATCGCCCATCCGGTCCCTGTCGCATCAGATTGCCAAAAGACTTCTGGATCTGATAAGACCCAGGAGGGTTCTGCTCAAGTATATTGATGCCATGGTGTGCCCCATGACCTTACATGCACATGCTCTGAGCCGGGGTGCCGAGTGTCGTACCCCAGCCAATTAGACATTGATGACCTATCCTAAGGATAGACCATCAATGTAAAAGTAGTGGACAACCTCTTTAATGTCCCTTAATAAGCTCTGGGTCTCTACAGATCTCAGAGCATGACAAACATATGTGAAAAATGAAAAAAATCTACTTATTGTCTCCTCACCACTCACCTCTCCGGAACCTCTGCTCCTCACCATCGCCCATCCGGTCCTCGTCACATCAGATTGCCAAAGGACTTCTAGATCTGATGAGACCCAGGAGAGTTCTGCTCAAGTGTGATGTAAGGTCCCATGACCTTACACGCACATGCTCTGAGCCGGAGTGCGGGGGTCGTACCCCAGCCAATTAGACATTGATGACCTATCCTAAGGATAGACCATCAATGTAAAAGTAGTGAACAACCTCTTTAATGTCCCTTAATAAGCTCTGGGTCTCTACAGATCTCAAAGCATGATAAACATATGTGAAAAATGAAAAAAATATACTTATTCTCTCCTCCCCACTCACCTCTCCGGCACCTCTGCTCCTCATCATCCCCCATCCGGTCCTCGTCACATCAGATTGCCAAAGGACTTCTAGATCTGATGAGACCCAGGAGGGTTTTGCTCAAGTGACATCATGATGTCATGGTGTGCCCCATGAGCTTACATGCACATGTACTGAGCCCTTACCAGGTCTCATCAAACTCAGAAGCCCCGGCACAAAATTTTGGCAAAATTTGAGTAGAATTCAACTCCACTCTTCTCTACCCATTACCCATCCTACTTTATCCCATGGGCAAATGGGGCCATATCCAGCACTTGTGTCCTGTTTTATAATTTTATTTTTGTAATGTTCCCTAAAAAAAATTGAGGTGATAGTCATGTTTGTCAGTGTTATTCAAGTTGTCAAAAATTGTGTGAAATTTCAAGGTAACGTACACATACACAATGCGCCAAGAAATACGAGTTACTGTAAGTCACAGCTGTCCGCGCACTCTGGTTAACAACAAAGAGCTAATTTTATTCATCCCTTTTGCCATGTAAATATATACATGAAGCTTCGATTTAGCAACTAAAATGGCTGCAATGAATAATTTACCTCCGAGACATCCGACGACCAGAATGATAAAAAATTAAGCTTTTTATGAGATAATTTTGATGCAAATGCATAATAACCTTTTTACGATACAGTAAATTCATATAGGTCAAGCAGATTTTCCTCAGAATATTCCATTCCCCATAATAAATAATTTTCCAAATTATATCACTGGGTAGAGCCATTTTCTTTACAGGATCCGTTGTTAATTTGCTTTGGAGAATGGAACATGATTTATAGGTCTGGCATATTCTAACGAAGAAGGAAAAAGCCACATACAGGCATAAAATCTGCGCAACATAAAAAAAAAGCAAAATGGGATTCAAATGTCTTGCCAAAAGAAAGAAAATGACATTTGGGGGGGGGGGGGGGGTTGACAGGGTGGTCTAAACAATATGCACATAAAAATGGTCTATAATGGGAATTAGGTGGATAGTTTTCAGAAGACCCATCAAGAACTGATAAGTGAAGGCCATCTTAAAATCATTCCACCATACAAATGTGAGTCCCCTTGACCTTCCATGAAATTTTTTTAGGGTCTACACAGTTTTTCACTATAGAAAATTAATATATCAAAACCTTTGATATTCATAAACAGGTTATAACCACAATCCATATGGTTGTCATGATCCAAGACCGGTATTCTCCGCTCCAGAGTTTCCCTTACACGTCCTGGTCATGTCAGGGGGTAACTCCCATCAGCCTCGTTCCAGTTTCAGGAGACACTATATCTGGGCTCTGCACCGTCATTCCTGTGCTGGTTATAGTTTTGCTCTGCAGCCTGTGACTGGCTCTGGTGAGAATTCCTGTTTGATCTCACCCCTTGTTACCGTGCCCTGACCTGCACCCTCTCCTGTTCGTCTATCTGTCCCAGTCCCTGACTTCCCGCTCCTGTCAACTGTTTACCCTTCCTGGTTCATCCTCCTTCCCATATTTGTGTCTCCTCACCTTCCGGTCTTGTCTTCTGTTCCCTGTGCCCTTTGTGTTTCCCTCTGCATACCTGATCTGTGTTGTTTTTATGTCCATGTTGGTGGAGACCCGAACTGCTCAATCAGTGACTTCCATTGGGCTTCAGGTCAAGTCCAGGTCCCAAACCGAACTCTATCTAAAGCCTGGATGAACCGGTCAAACCAAACTTCCACGGGTCCGCTCATCTGTAGTAGAGATGAGCAAACCCGGACTTTAAGGTTCGATGTTCGACCAAACACATACAGTGTTTGACTTCAAAGTTTGGGTTCTTTACGTATGCAAACCACTCGATCGAGCATCACTGTGCTCATGTACGTTCGGTGCTCAGCCCTCGGCCCTGTGAGAGCCGCTTGCAATGTATAAATAGCTCGCACTGGGGGAAAGACAGCATTATTGGATGTAGTGTTCACAAAAGAAAACCTCCTTCTCCCGGTAGTGTTCTGTTTATGGCTGGCTGTATTTGTGTGTGGAGACCCGAACTGCCCAATTAATGAATTCCAATGAAGTTCGGGTCAAGTCTTGATCCAGAACAGAACTTTATCTAAAGTCCGGCTGAACCCACAGAACCCAAACTCCAACGAGTCTGCTCATCTCTAATTATGGGGGAGTCTGCATAGTCGCTCCTCCTTTGTGTAAAATGGCAATGGGGGGTGGTTTGCACAAATTGAATTGCAAATTCTTTAAATTCTCCAGGTCAAACAAATTTCCCAAAATTTTACATGAATTCGATTCCCATTGTATCAATTTGCTCATCTATAGGAATATCCTCACAACCTCAGGCTTGTACTAGAGATAAGTAAATAGGTTCATACTACCCTGGCCTGGCATCTTGGTTCTCCGTGGCAGATGAACCATGCCGGTGTTCACTTCTGCACTTGCAATTCATTGCTCGGAACCCTAGGAGCCTCTGCCCCTTATTAGACCACACAAAGCCATGATGTAGTGAAGGAACACATGTCATGACATCACGTGAGACCTTGTGACTATTGAGTTAAGGGTCTAGTAAGAAACAGAGGCACCCAGAATGCCGGGCAGAAGGTTTCGTGCATGGGTAGTGAACCTTGACCTGGTTTGGCTACGATGGAGGACCAAACTAGTTTCCAGACCAGTGGAGTTCGAATCTTTTTGCTCGCATCTAATAGAGACTTCAGGCACTGGTGTTATTTCAAGAGATGAGCAAATAGATTCAATGCAAATTTTAGGAAATTCTCTGGACTCAGAAAATTTAAACAATTTGCACAATTTTTATAGCTCAAATGTACCTGCTCATCCTTAGTGTCTAACATATCATTACCCTAAGGGGCAATGCACCTAGGATTTCACTGTGTTGAGCGCCCTCGCTGACTGCCGGCAGTGTTTTCTCTGGCTGGTCTCCCCGAGATCAGTGATTGTTTTGTCTTGTTGGTCTACTAGGCATTGCTTCCACATGGCCAGAATCCTACTCCACACTGATAAGGGGCAATACCCCGAAACAGCTGTCTGTGGATGGATACCTGGCCTTGGTATTTACCTTGTCATATCTTTAAACTCGTCAAAGAGCTGTATATTGACTAAAAGGGCCACTTAATATGGTGGTTATGGTGGTCTCCTAAAAAGAGCCACTCCCTGGCTAGGTCTTTCCCGGAGGGATATATGGCCATTTTCTGTGTTGAGACTCCCAACAGAGGCTCCACGGACCTTTTCGATTTGCATATCATTAGCCTAAGGGGTACTTTGCACGCTGCAACATCGCTAGCCGATTGTAGCGATGCCGAGCGCAATAGTCCCCGCCCCAGTCGCAGCTGTGATATCTTGTGATAGCTGCCGTAGCGAACATTATCGCTACGGAAGCTTCACATGCACTTACCTGCCCTGCGACGTCGCTCTGGCCGGCGAACCGCCTCCTTCCTAAGGGAGCGGGTCGTGCGGCATCACAGCGAAGTCACACAGCAGGCGGCCAATAGCAGCGGAGGGGCAGAGATGAGCGGGATGTAAACATCCCACCCAGCTCCTTCCTTCCTCATTGCAGGTAAAGTAATGTTCCTCGCTCCTGCGGCTTCATACACAGCGATGTGTGCTGCCGTAGGAACGAGGAACAACGAAATTATGAAAATGACTGACACTACACAGATCACCGATTTACGTCGCTGTTGCGATCGTTTATCAGTGCATCTAGGCTTTACACGTTGCAACGTCGTTACCGGCGCCGGATGTGCGTCACTTTCGATTTGACCCCGACGAGATTGCAGTAGCGATGTCGCAACGTGCAAAGTACCCCTAAGAGTCCAAAAACGTCTGACTCCATGTGCAAGACATGTGCATTTCTGATTTCAGTACTGGTCCTTTAACATCTCATAGGCCCCTCCCTCACAAGTATACGCCCCCGCTTAACTCACTTACCTTTACTATTATAAGTAAAAGTCTTCCACATACTTTTTTCCTTGGATCAGTGTTGAACGAGTTACCAGAATAACCTAATAATTTGTTTAGTAGTAATTGAGAGTTTGATTTATTAATAGACCGGCATATTTTACTCCTGGTAACAGAGCTAAATAATATATTCATTTTGGATTACCGGTTTTCTCACGGGAGTGTTGCTGTTTGCTAAACTGCTTCTTCAATAATTACTCGTTGCCTGAAAAAATGAATTATTTCTTTTTTAGTGACTCTTAATTTTGCTTACCAAGCGTGGCCTAAAGCACGCTGGAAATCCGCCTCTACATAAAAGGGCTTTGTTTGTTATTTTTCTTCCCGAAACATTTTATTTCATAATTTTGCACAAGCCGATCATTACCCGGAAAGTGTGAAATCTATGCAAAAAAAAATAAAAAGCCCCCAACCTCTTATTCTTATTTACTTTTTCATTGCACGCTTTTAAATTGGCTGAAAGTGCTTTGATTGTAGCGTAATTTACAACAACCTCAAGTAATGGCAGATGTATAATGGAACGTGATACAGTGAAGTTTACTGTAATATGTTTTCAAAACATTTTTGCATCTATCAGGACATGTTGGTAAGCAGAGATATTTTTTTTGTATATCTGTAAGCAAAATCTAGGTGTTTAGTGAGTTTTATATTGTTATCTTTTTTTTGTATATGAAATAATATGATAATATGAGCTAAAAACAGAAGTCGGAAGAACCAGTGCTTTTATTCAAGTCATTACTTGGAGGGGGCCTCTGGATATTCTTTATAATTTAGCCGTAGACACATTTTCTTGCATACCGTATCTATATTCTATAGCCAAGGTAAAGTAGCATTTGGATGTCCCAGTACCTCAGGGGCGTAGCTAGCCTTATAGTAGCTCCACCCCTAAGGTGCAACTTTGTTTCTAATAGTAGAATAAGAAAAATTATATATGTGATGATGAGAACCAGGCTGTAATAAGACACCAAACCACTAGGTGTCCTCAGGCTTACTAGTGGAGTGGATCTGCCGGGTTTGTACAGTAGGTGTCGCTAGACACACCTAGTGAGGGGCAGTCAAACAAGCCAGGGTTCAAAAGGCCGGTGATAATGTAAATGACAAAAGGAATAAGCAGAGCTGGTGTCAGGGGACGAGCCGGGTTGGAAAACAGAGAGGTCACGTAAATACAAGGGAGCGAGCAGAGCCGGAGTCAGGGGATGAGTTGGGGTCAGTAAACAGAGAGGTTACATAAATATAAGGGAGCAAGCAGAGCCGGAGTCAGGGGACGAGTCGAGGTCGGTAAACAGAGAGGTCACGTAAGTATAAGGGAGCGGACAGAGCCAGAGTCAGGGAACAAGCCGAGGTCAGGAAGTTAGGGAATCAAGTGAGTAGGTAAGGAGACGGGAGGGGAATACCGGAACTAGGTAGTGGGACAAGATCAGGACAGACACTTATGGGAACCAGAGGCGTGCACTGCAAAACAGGTACTATCACTGGTGGCGTTCCGGTTGAAACAGCTCCCAGATAAAGCGGAGCAATCACCCAGAACAAGTCTCCAAAGCCCAGACCCCCTCCCACACCAAATGGAACTCGACCGGGAACTGGAGTAAAATATAATTAATATATATATCTACTGTATACACAGGAGTATATATATATATATATATATATATATATATATATATATCCACTCCAATCATACACTGTATACTATAGAAGTTGACAGTGGGGACTTGAGAAGAAAATACCCATTATTAGCACCAGGGATGGTGTTTTTCTCATCTCCCACTCATTCCCATCTTAGGCATTTATGGTAACACGGGTGTGTCATGGGTGACAGACAGTCTTGTGGTGTCCGGCTGTGAAAATTGCTCCTAGACCTTCTATTATTCCTGCTTGGTGTATATGGTATCTTATGTATCTCCTCTGCTTGGGGTTTATATCTTTCCCTTTAGGACCCTGCGGAGTTCTACACACTTTTAGCTGTTTTCATCAGCACGTTTGTGTCCTTAAATTTCCTCATTTCCTTCTGGTCTGTGCTGGTGATAGCTCTAACTACCTGCAGATCCTAAGTTTAAGCAGTCGGCTCGCATTCATCTGGAGTAACTTTGTTGCGTGTTGCAGGTCCTGTCCTTGAATCTTCTTGGAGATAAGTTGTTTGTTATTATTCCCTTGTTTGTTATCCCTGTGTGTTCTTTAGAGCTTAGTGGGGTTGATGAAGAGCTCATCGCATGCGCTCCCTACCTAAAGCTGGGGTCACACTAAACGAAAGCGACAACGACGTCGCTGTTACGTCACCATTTTCTGTGACGTAGCAGCGACCTTGTAAGTCGCTGTTATGATCGCTGCTTAGCTGTCAAACACAGCAGACGAAGCAGCGATCATAACGACACGCGTCGCTGTGCTGCAAGATGTGCAGAGAGCAGGGAGCCGCGCACACTGAGCGCTGGCTGCCTGCTCTCCTAGCTACAGTACACATCGGGTTAATTACACGATGTGTACTGCAGCTACATGTGCAGAGGGCAGGGAGCCGGCGCTGGCAGCGAGAGCGGCGGTGGCTGGTAACGAAGGTAAATATCGGGTAACCACCTTGGTTACCCGATGCATACCTTGGTTACAGCTTACCGCAGCTGCCAGATGCCGGCTCCTGCTCCCTGCTCGCTTCAGTTCGTCGCTCTCTCGCTGTCACCCACAGCGATCTGTGTGTCACAGCGGGAGAGCGACGACCAAAAAATTAAGCTGGACATTCAGCAACGAGCGGCGACCTCACAGCAGGGGCCAGCTCGTTGCTGGATGTCACACACAGCGACAGCGACGAGACGTCGCTGCAACGTCACAGAAAATGGTGATGTAGCAGCGACGTCGTTGTCGTTGTCGCTGTGTGTGACACCACCTTTAGGCTCAGATCAGGATCAGCCAGGGTCAGGTATCCTGCTCGTCGCATAGGTGAAAAACCTATCTAGGGTGGCGAGGGAAGCCAGGACTTAGAAACAGGCTTGGTCAAGGGTCACCATCTCCCCCTTCTCGAGATACAAGGTCTCCCTTCCCTTTCACTGTTCACTGGTTACTTCCCTGTACCTAGTGTGACATTTGTCCTATCCACAAGATGCCTAATAAAGATTAAGGAATCCATTTGAGGGTTATCAAATTTGTCTCAAATTTCACAAAATATTAATAAAACAATATAATCACTTGCCCTGGTGATGCATTTGCTTGCACCTCCTCTGCTGGCGCTCCTCCTATCTCCAAGTCTGGTCTTCTCTTGTGTCTACACTCTTCGGCATCTCCAGCACTTACTAGGCTTCTTGAGATGTCATGACATTTAGTCTGTAATGAGGGCTTCAAAGATTGAAGAAGACTGAAGACAGAAGAGTAGAGGAAGCGGGTTAAAAGAGAACTGGTCAGGGACCTGCGGCGCCTTGACAGGGTAGAGGCGGGTACATTGTTTTGTACTTTTTAATCCTTCTGTTTATTATTTTATGGGGTCTGGAGAGATCTTAGAGCACCAGAAACATTTTTTTGGCCAAAAATTTGATTCTAGTCAAATCTATATAACGCACATCTAAATTCCTGGCTGAATTCGAGCAACTCTGCCAAATTCTGGTTTTGGCAGATTCACTCATCTTTAATGCCCACCTATCTCAGTGTTACCAACAGTTCAAGATTAAATTTGTGGAGGTCCCGATCTGAAAATGGGCTGGTGGTCCGCCTTTTAGTTTGGGGTTTTCAGATGGAGAGACTAGGGTTAGTAATAAAACATCATTATATACAGTAGAATTTTCATGAAAGGTGTTTCCTGCCAAAAGTCCAAAATTTTTCACAAATCTTTGGGAAACAAACCCATCAAATTCAAGGATGTCCCTGGATGAAAATAAGATTAAGTTGAGTTCAAGTGGGGTAATATTAGTAGAGATTGATTGGCTGCAGGAGTCACATGCCTGTTTTGGGACATCATCATTGGACACAAAGAAGAGAGACCGGCGGAAGATCAGGAGGCATCGGAAGAGGAGTGGCGGCTGATTGGTAACAGTAGAATTAGATTTTTCATAATTTTATAGTGTTCTAAGGGGCTTGAATGCAATTTTGATACTTTTAAGAGACCCTTTAAATGGAAAGTTACGCCACTCACACAGTGGAGAGAGATATTAGTCACTATGGGGTGTCGTATAGAGTTTGCAACTAGATGGCGTAGCGCAGTGAGCATGAGTGTGCTGCGAGAGCAGAGGGGATGTCAGACAGACTGAGGTCAGTACCGAGAGGACACGACTAAACACTGGGAGTAGAGAGGAACAAGGTCAGGACTCAGGCCGGGGGTCAGGTAACCAGGAGAGTACGTATGGGACACAAGGGGCAGGCAAAGACGTAGACAGGAGGAGGTCAGAGATCAGAAGCCAGATGGGGACAACAAGATTAGGAGGGCAGGCAGAGCAAAGTCAGAAGACAGTCCAGGGTCGAGTAGTCAAGATCAAGTCACAAGACAAACCAGGAGCCAGGCACTTACTACAACAAACCAGGTAACTGGCACCGCTCCGGCCGAGAACGCCCCCTGATAAAGTATGGCAATTACCCGGAATGCGGAGCCATTTCCATCACCAGCGAAAGACCCAGGGAAACAGCCCGTCACAGGAATACAAAACGGTGCCGAAACCCTGGCAGGATGTTTCACGCGCCAGATACCGGTTTCACAGAAAGACTTAAAAGAAGTCACCGAACAGAAGACGCACCACAATTCAGGACCGTGACAGTTCTAATGACTACAGTGATTATTAAGTCTTATCCTAGGGGAATACCCCAAACCAAATGTTCCCATCGATAGAATGGGGTTGGAACAAAAATATCCCAACAATGTTAGTAAGTTTATGCCATAATGGAGTTATAGAAAAATCCGAGGAAACATACAACCTTCTCGTTTCGCCGGTATGTAGCGGCTGGTTGCCACCTCTCTAGGTTGGACCCATGTTCCTATTATGGAGATGGGTCCATGTCACAGAGGTGGAACTTGCTCCTATCCGACATTTTTGACCTGTCGATTTGCCATGAAAACTATTATTTCAGATCCCTTAAAATGTCCTTCTCATTTTGAGTAATAGAATTAGTTTTTGATCGGAAAATTAAATTCCTAATTACATATCAAATAAATACTTTGTGTATTCCCACTATGTAGTATTTATTACCGAATAACATTTAATTATTCCGCTGTTATGTGCAGCTTGGTTTTGTCGTCTTAACAGATTAAACCACAAACAATTAATTAAGATAATATCAGAATGTAAAAACATCTTAAACACTGAGATGCGAAATCAGTTTCTTTCCAAGTTCGGCTTTTTTTCACCTCGTTAATTAAAAGGATTCAGACTGATCAGCACGCAACAACAATAGCTGCCATCATTACAAACATATCCACAATAGGATATTTCCATTATCTACATTCCTCGCCGATCCCAGGGATCTTACAGCATTCTAGATGCTTGAAAAATATTTTTTTATCTGAGATATGTGGACTATCAGCAGTTGCACCGTTCCTCGAAGTTCATTATTGTGCAGATTGTGACCTTTAGTGGCCAGTGGCACAAGGGTGCAAAGTTACCAGTTGAACTCAGATCTTGGTGTTAGATGATTCTTTCTGTGAGGTAAAACATTAAAAAACAAGCAAACAGGGAAATGTTTTACCTCACAGAATCATTTACAATCCCACGCTGTAATGTCTTTATACTCTATTTTGCATCCTCCCCTGCTCAGATGTGCTATGATCAGACCATGTCCCTGAACGGTCAGACACGGACATTACACAGTACATAGCAAGGACACGTATATAAGATTATCTCAGCACAGGAACGTTTATTAAAAACACATCCAATGGGGAAACTTATTACTATTCCAAGATCTACTGATTAAAATCAACTTTAAAATTAACTTTTTTCATGAGAAAACCCTTTAAGATCTTCCAAGATACACACCTAGTTCTTGGTATTAGGACTTTTAGGGATTTTTGTGCATAGCGTCTTGTCTGTCGTTTCTTTTTCAAAACCTACAAGCCTGTGGCTTCCAGTATTGAACTATCTGCCTGTGGCTCCCAGTATTGCACTACCTGCCTGTGGCTTCCAGTATTGCACTACCTGCCTGTGGCTTCCAGTATTGAACTACCTGCCTGTGGCTTCCAGTATTGCACTACCTGCCTGTGGCTTACAGTATTGAACTACTTGCCTGTGGCTTCCAGTATTGCACTACCTGCCTGTGGCTTCCAGTATCGCACTACCTGCCTGTGGTTTCCAGTATCGCACTACCTGCCTGTGGCTTCCAGTATTGCACTACCTGCCTGTGGCTTCCAGTATTGCACTACCTGCCTGTGGCTCCCAGTATTGCACTACCTGCCTGTGGCTTCCAGTATCGCACTACCTGCCTGTGGCTCCCAGTATCGCACTACGTGCCTGTGACTCCCAGTATTGCACTACCTGCCTGTGGCTTCCAGTATCGCACTACCTGCCTGTGGCTCCCAGTATTGCACTACATGCCTGTGGCTTCCAGTATTGCACTATCTGCCTGTGGCTCCCAGTATTGCACTACCTGTCTGTGGCTTCCAGTATCGCAGTACCTGCCTGTGGCTCCCAGTATCGCACTACGTGCCTGTGACTCCCAGTATTGCACTACCTGCCTGTGGCTTCCAGTATCGCACTACCTGCCTGTGGCTCCCAGTATTGCACTACCTGCCTGTGGCTTCCAGTATTGCACTACATGCCTGTGGCTCCCAGTATTGCACTACCTGCCTGTGGCTTCCAGTATCGCAGTACGTGCCTGTGGCTTCCAGTATTGCACTACCTGCCTGTGGCTTCTAGTATTGCACAACCTGCCTGTGGCTTCCAGTATTGCACTACCTGCCTGTGGCTTCTAGTATTGCACAACCTGCCTGTGGCTCCCAGTATCGCACTACGTGCCTGTGACTCCCAGTATTGCACTACCTGCCTGTGGCTTCCAGTATCGCACTACCTGCCTGTGGCTCCCAGTATTGCACTACCTGCCTGTGGCTTCCAGTATTGCACTACATGCCTGTGGCTCCCAGTATTGCACTACCTGCCTGTGGCTTCCAGTATCGCAGTACGTGCCTGTGGCTTCCAGTATTGCACTACCTGCCTGTGGCTTCTAGTATTGCACAACCTGCCTGTTGCTTCCAGTATTGCACTACCTGCCTGCGGTTTCTAGTATTGCTACCTATCTGCCTGTGGTTTCCAGTATTGCTACCTACCTGCCTGCGGTTTCCAGTATCGCTACCTACCTGCCTGCGGTTTCTTGTATCACCCAATCTGCCCGGGGTTTCCAGGACGTCTTCCTGGCTGTCTGTGGCTTCCATTTGCACAGTTATCTACCTGTGGTTTGCAGTTTACAGAACGTCTCCTGACTTGCTGCATCATCCGGTTCCACAGTTACTTACCTGACTTTGGTTTCCTCTATCGCTTCCTACCTGCTTGCTTTTTCCAGTATTGCTACCTACCTGCTTACTTTTTCCAGTATCGCACAACCTGCCTGTGGTTTCCAGGGTGTCTTCCTGCCTGTCTGCATCTTCCAGTTCCACAGTTACTTACCTGACTGTGGTTTCCAGTATTGCTTCCTACGTGCTTGCTTTTTCCAGTATTGCTACCTACTTGCTTGTTGTTTCCAGTATCGCACAACCTGCCTATAATTTCCAGGTTGTCTTCCTGGCCATTTGCGGTTTCCAGTCCTTGAATCTCCAGTCTGCCTGCAGTCCTCAGTATCTGTACTACCAGTCAGTGATCTTCAGCACTTTTCCTGTTTACTTGCGTTTCTGGTAATTCTGCTACGTGTCCACCTGCAGCTTGCAGGCCTTCTCCTATCTGATTGTAGTTTCCAGGACTTTCTTAAGACTTTTATTTTGTCCTTGCTATACGAGCGTATATCTGCCTGCACCTTTAAGTGCATCTATTATCTGCTTGAGGCTTCCAGGTCCTTATTGAAACTTCTCATTTCCAGTCATTCTGCTTTCATTGTCTGCCTGCTGCATCGACGCCCGTGACCCATATGCCCATTCGGACCTTGGGCTTAGAAGATCCACCTCCCACATTAAGCCCACTTTTCTGTAACACTAAGGGTCTTGGAGTCTTACTCAAGTTTCAGACTTTTCTCTTGTGGGAGTGTCTTTTCCTGTAATACAGGCTGTGTAATGCCACAAAGTGTTTGTATATGTGCAGGCTAGACTTAAGATCTGCATTTACTAACTGTGTTCCTTTCTCAACTTACTTTCATGTACAGTATAAGCACAGCTTCTATCCTGGACTTATTTCCCCTCCATGTGCTTTCTTCTTTATCTACAGCCTGGCCTGTTTTCTCCATTCTCTATAATAAGACTTTAGATACTTTCCCCTTCTGCACTGCAAAATTGTGTAAAACCTCCTCCCCTATCTGTTGCTACCTCTAACGATATGTTCACTCTTGTGTTTTGAAATATTGAGGTACCGACAAATGGAATAAATGTAAAAAACAGATAAATTTTTATAACTGATGCAAACAGAAACATAGGGAACTGTAGCGCCGGCGTCCCTTACTGCCACTGTTGGGTTGCGTCCTCCCCCGCAGCTCCACGACCACCTGTGCTCATCTGACTCCCTCTCCCCTGGACCTGTGCACGCCACACAGGCTCTCTGGCAATGCACTCAGGGAATTTGCATGCATACCGACCCTCCTCTTAAAGGTCCAGTACACCATTTCCCGGAAATGCCTCTCAGAGAGGCACTATTTATTTAAGGCACCCTCCCATTAGGGTAGGTGCCTGCGCAATGTCTGTTGTTAGTTAATCTGTCTGTCTGCTAGCTAGTTGCCTGGAACTGTTATCCCTGTGTTCGTCATCTGTACCTGTACCTGCCTTCTCATACCTATTTGTCCCTGCCATGTACACCATACCTGTCCGTACCTGTCTTCCTCAGTAATCCCGCCAATACCTGTGTCCGTACCTGAGTCCGTCTCCTGTCCTGTGGGTCAGCTGCCACAGTGTTTGTAAGAAAGCCGCGGAGACACCATCACGTGTTTCTCAACGCTGGCAGGAAACTAGCCAGGTCTTTCACCGGGAAGGAACAACCACGGGAAGGGCAGTCTCCAGTCAAGGAGACCACCTATACCAAACATGGTATCCATCCACAGACAGCCGTTTCGGGGTATTTGCCCCTCATCAGTGTGGAGTAGGAATCTGGCTAGTGGGGGCAATGCCTATTAAAAGACTACTTAAGCAAGCATTGTTGACCTTAGGGAGATCAACATATCCACTGCGGAGACACCATCACGTGTTTCTCAACGCAGTGATTCTAGAGCATTGCCCCCTGGGAAGTATGCAAATAAGAAAGCCGCGGAGACACCATCACGTGTTTCTCAACGCTGGCAGGAAACTAGCCAGGTCTTTCACCGGGAAGGAACAACCACGGGAAGGGCAGTCTCCAGTCAAGGAGACCACCTATACCAAACATGGTATCCATCCACAGACAGCCGTTTCGGGGTATTTGCCCCTCATCAGTGTGGAGTAGGAATCTGGCTAGTGGGGGCAATGCCTAGTAACTAGCCAGATTCCTACTCCACACTGATGATACCATGTTTGGTATAGGTGGTCTCCTTGACTGGAGACTGCCCTTCCCGTGGTTGTTCCTTCCCGGTGAAAGACCTGGCTAGTTTCCTGCCAGCGTTGAGAAACACGTGATGGTGTCTCCGCGGCTTTCTTATTTGCATACTTCCCAGGGGGCAATGCTCTAGAATCAGAATCACTGTGTTGAGAAACACGTGATGGTGTCTCCGCAGTGGATATGTTGATCTCCCTAAGGTCAACAATGCTTGCCACAGTGTTTGTGACTGCCCTGGGAGTGGTACCTGGCGTCCGCCTCGCGGCAGGTGCTTTGTTTCGTAAAAAACAAACAGAATAAAAATGGGATCATAGCCTAAAGGCGGCGTCACACGGTACGATATATCATGCGATATGTCGTCGGGGTCACGGAATTTGTGACGCACATCCGGCATCGTTAGAGATATCGTACCGTGTGACACCTCCGAACGACTGTTAACGAGCAAAAATACTCATCTTATCATTGCTCGTTGACACGTCGTTCATTTTCATAATCTCATTCCACCTTCTGTGCGCCGGTTGTTCGTCGTTCCTGAGGCAGCACACATCGCTCCGTGTGTCACCCCGGGAACGATGAACACAGCTTACCTGCGAACCGCCGGCAATGCGGACGTAAGGAGGTGGGCGGGATGTTACGTTCCACTCATCTCCGCCCCTCTGCTTCTATTGGGCGGCCACTGTGTGATGTCGCTGTGACGCCGAACATCCCTCCCCCTTCATGAAGAGGATGTTCGCCACCCACAGCGAGGTCGTGCGGGAGGTAAGTGCGTGTGACAGGGGGTTAATGACTTTGTGCGCCACGGGCAACTAATTGCCCGTGATGCACAAACGACGGGGTCGGGTGCGATCGCTCATGCGATCGCACGATATATCGGCACGTGTAACGCCGCCTTAACTCTGAGCAAAGGGATAAAGGTCCAGAAAGAGTTTTCAGAACCAGGAGCTAGAACTCTGACGGATTTTTATCTGGAAATACTTACAGACGTTCTGCAGGAGCAAAATGATGGAACATTTTTATTGAAGACTGTTTAGATAGATGCTTAACTTTGCATTTAGGAAGCAAATGAACAATAAAAAACAAAATCTGTGCAAAGCTGTACAGAATAGCCGGATCTGACCTGATGAAAAATCGTAAATGTAAATTGTGTCTATTTTCCTTGAATTAGTCCTTAATAAAGCTGAGCTTCTTAAGACTCCGGCTCTCAGAAATGCATTTACCAAACCTCGGAGAAAACGGTTTATTTAACTGCGTCATTATTTCTTCATTATTTATTCCAGATACTTCCACGTTTGCAAATGTAACAGTGTTTATATAGCACAAATCTTTCCTTGCTCCATTTGCTACCTGGTCTATCTATTAAGTTTCGCAGAAAGGCCATTCCATTCGGTTACAATGTGTATGTGTGTATTATTATTTTTTTTTTTTTTTACTGTATAATTATTTTTCTCCAATTCTCGGAAAGTGTTACTAGTTTTCATGGATAATTAAATCAAATCTGAATATCTCCTCTCCCTTGATGTTCAATTACTTTTACTTTGCTTCCATAAATACCTCCCGACGCCCCGGTTGGTATGGATAGCTTAGTTTTACTGTCCGTATAAACCTGTTTTAAACTTCTGGTTCATCTTCTGTGCTCAGTTGTTAAAGTTAATAATTCAGAAATTCCAGCAGAGGGCAGCCAAGCAAGAATAATGAATTCTTTAAAGACTTTGCCGCTGACGATGATGATCTTGGCTTCAACAAAAGTTTTTCTCGAGGATGTCGTCTTCTATTATTTTTTTTTTTAATGGAATTTCCAAAAGAAAATGTAAGAAAGAAGGAAAAACGTCTTTGACTTATCTGCTTAGAAAAATGCAGAAAGTCAATTTCTTATTTAAGGGGGTCTTGCCATTGTAGAGATTATGTACAGGATAGGTTTCCTTACCTTGTATAACCCCCCAATTCCCCCATTGAGATAGTAATCAGCTGCATCCAGGTATGGGCAAAATGGAGACATGACCGTGTTTATAGGTGGCTTTCCATGGGTTTGTGTCATGCTACGTATGGGGAAGTACCAAACGAGCGGTGAAAGGTAAGGTAAGGGAACCCCTGCGTCTAGAGAAGGGTAGATGTGACCCCTGACCAACCTACCACTGGTCCTTGGGGTTCCTCATCACCATAGATAGGTTTTGCACCTATGCGCCGAGCCAGATACCTGACCCTAAGTAACCCTACTGCTGGTCCGTTGGGTCCCTCACCAACCTAGATAGGTTCCGCACCTATGCGTCAAGCCACATACCTAACCCTAGGTAACCCTACTGCTGGTCCCTGAGGTCCCTTACCACCCTACATAGGTTCCGCTCCGCTGTGACGAGTCAGATGCATTACCCTAGGTAACCCTACTGCTGGTCCCTGGGGTTCCTCACCCCCCTAGATAGGTTCCGTACCTATGCGCTGAGCTAGATACCTGACCCTAGGTAACCCTACTGCTGGTCCTCTGAGTCCCTCACCATCCTGGATAGGTTCCGCACCTATGCGCCAAGCTGGATACCTGACCCCAGGTAACCCTACTGCTGGTCCCTGGGGTCCCTCACCCCCCTAGATAGGTTCCGTACCTATGCACTGAGACAGATACCTGGCCCTAGGTAACCCTACTGCTGGTCCTCTGAGTCCCTCACCACCCTGGATAGGTTCCGCACCTATGCGCCAAGCAGTATACCTGACCCCAGGTAATCCTACTGCTGGTCCCTGGGGTCCCTCACCCCCCTAGATAGGTTCCGCACCTATGCGCTGAGCCAGATACCTGACCCTAGGTAACCCTACTGCTGGTCCCTGGGGTCCCTCACCCCTCTAGATAGGTTCCGCACCTATGCGCCGAGCCAGATACCTGACCCTAAGTATCCCTACTGCTGGTCCGTTGGGTCCCTCACCACCCTAGATAGGTTCCACACCTATGTGCCAAGCCGGATACCTGACCCTAGGTATCCCTAGTGCTGGACCCTAAATAGGGAATAAATGGGATGAGCTCTTCGTCAACAGAACTAAACACTATAGAAGACACAAGGAGGACATACAGGGGGAAAAGCATGAACTACTTATCCACAGATGACTCAGGCAGTTGTTCAGCAAAGATACTACAAATGAGAGCAAGCCACCTGCTTGCAACCAGAGCTTGATTGAACTGAATAATATCACCAGCACCAGTTCAGGAAAGAAGGGAGTATTTAAACACTAAGAGAATACTAATGATCATCAGCTGGGTGGAAGGAGAGCTCCTGCTAAGTCCTAAAGAGAGAGAGCTGAAAATCCAGCAGGAAAGCTACCTATACCAATGAATACTAACAGCAGGAACAATGGAAAGTCAGGGAGCATACTGTGCAGCCAAACAAGATGACCTTCTATGGCCAGAAACTACAAGACTGTCTGCCATCCATGGCACACCCATGACAGTTTGTTGTTTTATAGACCTCAATGGTGAAAGTCCCAGCAATCTTACCTAGCTGAATGGAGGGGTCTGGATAGATAGAGGTGAAGCGGGGTCCTACCATGTGGACAACATTACTTGTTAAAAAGGTTCCCTTGACAATAAGGTGTTCACAAATTGGCCATACAGTATATTGGGACCTCCGATATTGAGGAACTTGGTAATAAGTGTTTGGTTTGCCTACAGCGCTTGTAGAGGAGAAATGAGGTATTACATTTTATCTAGTCGAACAATTTGAGCAAATTATTCTCTTTCTTATCGTCCTGTTGGGTTTTCTAAATCTGGGAACCCGTAAAATTTTACAAGCTTGAAATTTTCTTTGTCAGAAGAGACAGATTGATTTGTAACCAGAGACATTTGCTGGATTCTTTAAAGGAATTGGGAAGGGAAACAAACCAGCTCCTCTCTAGTTATCAAAAATTAACGTAAAAATGTTTACACCAGTATTAAATGGACCTCATAGTTGTCCTATTTGTCAGAGAGCTATTTAACTTCATATATAAAATCCATTGATGATGTAAGGAGAAGAAACTCAGTATGAAAGCTCAAACAAAATAAAAACCCAGGACTGTTACACTCACCAATAATGAAAAGGCGGCAAGTGGGAGTGGACCAACTGCACCACAGAGGGGACGCGGGCTTACCATGTCATGGGAGGGACTTGAATAAGCACCTACCGAGTAGACAACAGGTACCGCACCCAGGGCAGTGTCCATGACTGTGGCATCTGAACCTCAGGAGAGGAATGGACTCAGGTACAGACAGGCAGAGTCTCAGGTGCTGACAGGTGTAGCCAGAATGGCTGAGGGAGACATGATAGCAGGAGCAGGTGGATATAGAGGGCACAGCCAGGACAGAGTGACAGGTACAGGTGATGGACAGTGGGCAATGGGACCTGATAACTAGCTAGATAGATGGACATGCATTAACTAGCTAACCAAGTTGCGCAGGCACCTCCCCAAGTGGGAGGGTGACTTAAGTACCCTAGTGCCCCTCAGCCATAGGCTGAGAGGGACTTCTGAGAATAGGTGCTCTTGCTCTTTAAGAGAGTAAGCATGAGCGCGCGCACCCTAAGTGCACACCCAGGGGACCTATACGGTGTGCACAAGCCCTGGGAGCAGGATGATGGAGAATTGGAAAATGGCTGAGGCAAACAGGATAGCTGGAGTAGGCAGGTATAGAAGGCACGGCAAGGTGAAAGGTTCTGGTAGGTGGACACAGGTACAGGTAACGGACAGTGGGCAACGGGACGTGACAACTAGTTAGCTAGATTGATGTGCACTAACAAACTGACCAAGTTGCTCAGGCACGTGACCTAGTGGGAGGGTGCCTTAAGTACATAGTGGCCCTCAGTTATAGGCTGAGAGGCACTTCTTGGAATAGATGCTCTTGCTCTTTAAGAGAGCGAGCATAGGCGCGCACTCCCTAGATGCACTCCCAGGGCACTTGTGCGGTGTGCACAGGCCCAGGGAGAAGTTGGAAAGAGACTCTCACGTGGAGGACTACCAGAAGGTGAAGCAGGGTGGTGCAATCCGACCGTGGCGGTGACCGAGTCAGCGCCCCTGCTGGGGAGAAGCAGTGAAAAGACGACAGCGCTACATAAACAACCTATAGATTTCCATGAGAAATGTGTAATGCCTCATTTTTCCTGTGGGAGCGCTGAAGAGAAATCAAGCTGATCAAGTCCTGAAGATGAATATTACAGCCAATTTTCGAGGGTCCCAGCACCCTGTGAGAATCTTTTTTGACAAAACAAGACAAACCTTTCAATTAGATTTGGAGAACTTTAGTTGATTGGAATTCCCATTTTAGCTAATGGAATAGATGAAATATTGTGGGGTTTATTGAGCGAGGTGCATTATGCAATCACACATACACGAATGAAACAGTTTATAAAAGTAAGAAAAGGGAAAGTGAATTCTGAATTTTTCTACATTTTTGGCTTGCAAACCTTTCTCTATCACTTCATTTATAACAGCCACAACCCGGGACTTGTGTATTCTGTTATTGTACTTTTAGGCAAGCAAGACAAAGAAAAGTGTTTTATATAAATCGTATAATAGTGAATGCGAGGAGATATTCTGCCAGGGTCGTTGGAAATTTGCCCCCTAATTGATTATTCCGGTAAATGCTTTCATAGTTGCAAGCCAAAGTAGAACTTGTCGGTAACTTATCAGTGTCCACAATGTCCTGTACATGCAACAGTCATGAGAAGCAAAGTCTGACTCTTCAACTTATCAAACCAGGCATGGACCACCTACGACACCCCCCCAACCCACTTTTGTATATAGGAATTCTTATGGACCCCATTGACTTTTGCATATTTTTGGGAAGCATTAAACTCTTTCATTCACATTACGGATAGTGAAGGTTTCTACGCAGAAGTACAACTTTAAACTTATGGTCTCCAATGTAAAATCTACCAATTACCATGTGCCATTTAGAATATTCATGTTTCTTATATGCCAAGGTAGCATTTGAGCACTTTAGGCTGGAACTTGTAACTTTTATGCCTCTCTTTGCCTATTCACTGCCTCCCGCCCGCCTCCTGTCTCAGACTAACAGGTTACTTCTGTTTCAGTGACCTGCTTTCCTTAACCATGATCTTTTGCATTCTCCATCAGTGCCTGGGGTGGTGCATGCTCAGTAAGGTCCTCATAACATCTCCTAGTATATTGATGTGCATGTGTCACCAAAGGCAATGATGCCGCTTGTGCAAGATCTCAGTCAAAGGAGGCAGGTCACTGAAACAGGGGGTGGGCGGAGAAGTTCTCGTGCAATGTCTTACCCTGCTGCACTTGCAATTCATTAGCATACAATTTCAAAGATGGATTATTCTAAAATTTTAATTTTCACCAGAAAGGTAAAGATTTAACCAGCAATAAAGTGCCTTGACACACATGCCTTTGGTTTGGGGTATAAAATCCTGATAACAGTTTCCCTGTAAAGTCTATACTGAAAAAAAACAACACGATGAAACATATTCAACAAATACAACATAACGTACCATATTTACAGCAATTCTGTGCTGTAGTCAAGGGGTTGGTTCTGGACATTGCTTCTTGATCAGTGACCAACGCCTATGTGGCCTACCGATTTCCATACTCATTAGACTATAATCAGTTAAAACTGATGACCTTGTTGGACCAGTTGACCGTTTAATGGATATTGGGACCTCCCAGATCTCTCCCGACGTCAGTTAGAATTCAAATGTTCAGTTTGAATTCAAATTCAGCTTCCTGAAGAGTCCGGTAAAGGTCGACTGTTTAATGGATATTGGGACCTCCCTGATCTCTCCCGACATCAGTTAGAATTCAAATGTTCAGTTTGAATTCAAATGTAGCTGCCAGAAGAGTCCGGTAAAAGTTGACCGTTTAATGGATATTGGGATGACCCGGTTCTCCCCCGATGTCAGTTAGAATTCAAATGTTCAGTTTGAATTCAAATTCAGCTTCCAGAAGAGTCCGGTAAAGGTTGACTGTTTAATGGGTATTGGGACCTCCTGGTTTTCCCCGACGTCAGTTAGAATTCAAATGTTCAGTTAGAATTCAAATGTAGCTGTCAGGAGAATCCAGTAAAGGTTGACCATTTAATGGGTATTGGGACCTCCCAGTTTCCCCCTGACGTCAGTTAAAATTCAATTGTTCAGTTTGAATTCAAATTCAGTTGTCATGGAGACTAGCAACAACCTACTCAACTCTGTCCATAAACAACACTTGAACACTTAGCCGGGGCAAGCTTTCATGTGTATGTCTAAGTCCAGAGAGATGAATGCCTTCTGACCACGATCTGCGGTGTATGGGTACCCTAGCTCTATCAGTATTTACATCCATGGGCATAGCATTATCATACCCAGAAAATGTTAGGTACGTTGAAACCCAACATGTCTACTTATTCTTTTCCCCAACAGTTGACAGAGCATATTCTAAGATTTTTAGATTGATGTGTGGTGTTTATACACATGAGAGCAAAATTTGTTGTATCTGCTGATTTTAGAGGCACCAAATGACTATTTTATATGTTAGAAGAGAAAGTTGGAAGAATAGCATTTGACCGACAGCTATTCAATTTTTGTGTACATCTTTAGTTACTTGAAGGACACTTGAACTGAGAGATGGAACAGATAAGTGGTAGCATTGGGCATAGACCTGGGTGTATTGTAGGCAATGCTTATATTGCCAACTGCAATTGTAGACGTTTTCTATTATTCCAAAACCCATTTGTTTTCAGAATTATCTTTGCAATAGACTATATCACCAATCCCATAATGAGAGGTTAGAAAGATCACTTTTGCCACTATTTTGCGTCATCCAGCCAAGGAACCTCTAAGGTCAGACATACACTTTATATGACTATCGGCCAAACAATGTTTTAACCTCTCGTTTGGTCAACAGCCAGGTGAGCTAACACTCCCATATTCAGGACTGCTTGATCACTGGAGAACTCCTGTTTTCTCTAGGAGAAAGCTGACAACCGATACTTTGGTCAACGACTTATCTCAAAGAGAACAATGCAATCGGCAGTCTGAAAATAGACATGTGCCATCAACATCTGTCATCCAGTGACCACCATGGTTCCACCAGATATAAGGGAACCACTGACAAGTGCCGCAACACAAAGCGTACACCAGAAACAAGATACAACAGTGAGCCCTGGTGCTAGAGAGAGGGGAGCAGGGTCATCTCCTGCCACTCACCTGTGGCTGATCCATGCACTCCCTAACTTCCCTATATGAGTCCTTCTCCCCATCAACAATCATATGCCTAGGCCCTCGCTTGCCCAGAAGTCACACTGGCTAGTGAGAAGGCTGGCGAGACCACTAGTCTCATCATTGCAATAATACAACACAAGAGAAAGGAGAAAGATAGGGGAAATAGACGCAAAAAAGGTAAAAACTCCTAGCTCCTACAATGCAGCTAAAGACCACAGCTACAACTGTCACAAATCCTCAGCTTCTTCTAGAGTGGTCAGCATAAGAATGAAGATTCTATCACCAGCGTCAGGTGGTAAGACACATGACTTTTTATAGTAAGAGGAAATGGTAACAAAGAGATGCACCTGAAATTAAGGCTCCAAAGGACAGCCGGATAGGATAGAGTCCTTAACCCCTATAAAACCAAAAGAAAGCATACATTTAAACACAAGCTGCAGACGTGTGCATAATAAGATGTTATGACTTTCTGGTTCCAGAATCACCAGAAGTCTCCCCAGCTTCGTGGCACACCCATGACAACATCTCTCCACAGACCATCAGTTGGCCGGCGCCTCCATATATATATAGGACGAACCAGTCAATATCGTCAGATTCAGCCAACGAAAGTCTATTGTGTATAGGGACATTATGGGATCTTTGAAGGAGTAGGTCTTAATTATATTACCCAAACAAGTTTTGGGATGAAGATTATAAACTTGCTCTGAAGGGTTGTGGAAGGATGGAGTCTTTGAAGAATGAAGCTCTATTATTTTTATTTCAAGATCAGTAGGTAGACCTCCCCATCAATACTGTCTTTTCACATATTACTTTTCATGATCGACACCTGTACATTATACCATAAACACATATACCATAACTGAATTTAGAGAAACTCGCACTGGAATATCAACAGAAAAGCTAAGGATTCAAGAGAAACTTTAAAATTAACCGGATCAATTTCTCCTTTATTATCAAAAAGTATTCTTGCTATAATTTTCTCTAGCTGTCTTTTGTAGCTTTTAGCACAAGCGAGTGTGTGGGTAATAATAATAAGATACATATTATGTAGCAATTATCTATTATTGTTGAGTAGATGAATAATCTTGTCAGTAAAGTCAAGCATAGTTTGCATTTTTAAGCCGTTTCGGAGGTAAAACGCAACGTTCTTAATAATGGTTTTTTAAGATGCAGTCCCACAAATCCCTTTCGAGATTAATCTCTTGGTGAGTCCGGTACTGTATATTTTTTTTGTATTTTTAGCATAAATAGCTGAATGGTTGTTGAAGGTAAGTACTTATAATTACACTACGATCCCGTCTTTGTGCTGCTCCAGGCTGAGGGAGGCAGACTCTACTGTCCACAATTGGTCTCCAACTATGTCAAGACAGGAAATTATAGTATCCTAACCTCTTTATTCTTTCATTTTATTCCTCCATTCTTTATGGTTAGAATTTTTTTTATTATGTTTTGTCTTTAAAAAAAAAAGGAAAAATAAAGCTATAAGAAGAAAAGTGCACCCAAGTTTGGAGGCTTTTAACTACAAGAGACAGACTTTTGTTCAAAGTTTCACTGGTCCGTAAGGTCTTTGACCAGGAGTCGGGAACCTATGGCTCGCGAAGCCAGATGTGGCTCTTTTGATGGCCGAATCTGGCTCGCAGATAAACCTTTAATAAAAAATATACCGTATTTTCCAGTTTGTAAGACGCACTTACAAAAAATAGGGGTGCATCTTAGTGGCAGTGGTGGCGCAGGGTCGGCGATACTGCGGACTAATGGGGTGCTGTGATGGTGAGCCCGCAGTAGCCGGTGGACTGCAGGTTACTTTGACTCTACCACAGTTGAAGAGTTAAACTTAAAAGAATGGCCACGGAGGTTGTGGGTGCACAGATAGGACTCCGAAGCCATTTTCTTGAAGTCCATCGCGTTGATCTGCACACGTGCCGCGGACATTTTCTTGAAGTCAATCTCATCAACTGCGCGATATTCAAAGAAGCCCACCGGCAGATCAGGACTCCTTGCTGCCGCGACAACCCAACGAGCCCGCAGCAGTATCGCAGATCCTCTGCACACTGACCATCTTGAGCCTCGACAACTCCTCCTACATGCCTGCAGCATCTCCTACCCTGCCTCCTGGGACCTTCTGAACCACTCCACCACCGCCACTCCTCCCTGGTGAGTATGGCTCTCATGAAATTACATTTTAAAATATGTGGCGTTCATGGCTATCTCAGCCAAAAAGATTCCCAACCCCTGTCTTAGATGATCTAATCTTGGGAGTCTGAAGGAGTCTACTGCAGGTATAGCTTACCAAGCTAATAATATGCAGGATAATAGCCCCCATCCCAATGATAAGGACTTGATCTGAACTGCAATAGAAGTTACTAATTGGGCAGTTTGGGTCTCCACCCACAGACAGACAGCCATAAACAGATCACTTCCGGGAGCGGGCGAGGTTTTTCCATTTTTTTGGAGGGTGCACACTACATCCGATCACACTGTTGTTACCTCCAGTGCGAGCCGTTCAAACACTGGGCTGAGCACCGAGCGTACTCGAGCACAGCCATGCTCGATCGAGTGGAGTTAATGCATAAAGCATCCAAACTCCAAACCCAAACTCATTTTTTTTGTAAAAGTCCGAACACCGAATACCGAGCCTCGGGTTTCCTCATCTCTATTACCAAGCACATTATTGTGAAAGAGGCTACTGTAGGATCATTGGACAAAGGAGGCCTAGCCCTTTTGATTTTCCTCTCCTTTTGCATGACATGGGATGGTGGAACATGACTTATCTCATTACATATGATATAATGGAAGTATTCTTCCCTAGAAGACTTCCTACTCTTTTGTTACTATGGCTTGTTATGTGTCATCCATATGTATGTGGATATATTTGGCAAAGTTTGGCCAATGTACTTTATGGAAAGTCACTAGGAAAGGCTCTTGGGTCATATAGTCTTAAATACAGATGTGATAAGTCCGTATTTATCTCATGTCCCTCCAGTTGACCTATACTGTCCCTTCATGTGTATCCAATGGCCTATAGTCTACCTTCACATCCCATGTGTTGGAAGGAGTCTTGATCCTTCAGATGTTGACTAATGGAGGTATTCTTCTCTAGAAGACTTTCATACTTTTTCCTTACTCTATAGTTGCATGTGTTGTCTACATAAGTGGTGTTATAATTGGAAAAATGTTGCCAAAGTAATGTATGCAAAATCACTGGGAAAAGCCATAAAGTATATGACAGGATGTTTATCCAATTGGCCTATATTGCACTATCATGTTCCTCCAGTCGGCCTATACTGTACCTTCATATTTATCCAATGGACCCAAATTGAATTTTCATGTTCCTTTTAAGCTGTCTGCCAGACACGTGACTGATGGGAGATATGTATCTCAGAGGTGGTTATCCTCTGTGATGTAAGCCAAGAAGCAAGCACCAGTAAATTTAATACTGGGAGAATTAGTAACGTGTGTCAGGACTGGGTTTTACGGGCAGTCAAAAAGATGGGTGGATGTGGTACATACAGTTAGGTCCAGAAATATTTGGACAGTGACACAAGTTTTGTTATTTTAGCTGTTTACAAAAACATGTTCAGAAATACAATTATATATATATATAATATGGGCTGAAAGTGCACAATCCCAGCTGCAATATGAGAGTTTTCACATGCAAATCGGAGAAAGGGTTTAGGAATCATAGCTCTGTAATGCATAGCCTCCTCTTTTTCAAGGGACCAAAAGTAATTGGACAAGGGACTCTAAGGGCTGCAATTAACTCTGAAGGCGTCTCCCTCGTTAACCTGTAATCAATGAAGTAGTTAAAAGGTCTGGGGTTGATTACAGGTGTGTGGTTTTGCATTTGGAAGCTGTTGCTGTGACCAGACAACATGCGGTCTAAGGAACTCTCAATTGAGGTGAAGCAGAACATCCTGAGGCTGAAAAAAAAGAAAAAATCCATCAGAGAGATAGCAGACATGCTTGGAGTAGCAAAATCAACAGTCGGGTACATTCTGAGAAAAAAGGAATGGACTGGTGAGCTTGGGAACTCAAAAAGGCCTGGGCGTCCACGGATGACAACAGTGGTGGATGATCGCCGCATACTTTCTTTGGTGAAGAAGAACCCGTTCACAACATCAACTGAAGTCCAGAACACTCTCAGTGAAGTAGGTGTATCTGTCTCTAAGTCAACAGTAAAGAGAAGACTCCATGAAAGTAAATACAAAGGGTTCACATCTAGATGCAAACCATTCATCAATTCCAAAAATAGACAGGCCAGAGTTACATTTGCTTAAAAACACCTCATGAAGCCAGCTCAGTTCTGGAAAAGTATTCTATGGACAGATGAGACAAAGATCAACCTGTACCAGAATGATGGGAAGAAAAAAGTTTGGAGAAGAAAGGGAACGGCACATGATCCAAGGCACACCACATCCTCTGTAAAACATGGTGGAGGCAACGTGATGGCATGCATGGCTTTCAATGGCACTGGGTCACTTGTGTTTATTGATGACATAACAGCAGACAAGAGTAGCCGGATGAATTCTGAAGTGTACCGGGATATACTTTCAGCCCAGATTCAGCCAAATGCCGCAAAGTTGATCGGACGGCGCTTCATAGTACAGATGGACAATGACCCCAAGCATACAGCCAAAGCTACCCAGGAGTTCATGAGTGCAAAAAAGTGGAACATTCTGCAATGGCCAAGTCAATCACCAGATCTTAACCCAATTGAGCATGCATTTCACTTGCTCAAATCCAGACTTAAGACGGAAAGACCCACAAACAAGCAAGACCTGAAGGCTGCGGCTGTAAAGGCCTGGCAAAGCATTAAGAAGGAGGAAACCCAGCGTTTGGTGATGTCCATGGGTTCCAGACTTAAGGCAGTGATTGCCTCCAAAGGATTCGCAACAAAATATTGAAAATAAAAATATTTTGTTTGGGTTTGGTTTATTTGTCCAATTACTTTTGACCTCCTAAAATGTGGAGTGTTTGTAAAGAAATGTGTACAATTCCTACAATTTCTATCAGATATTTTTGTTCAAACCTTCAAATTAAACGTTACAATCTGCACTTGAATTCTGTTGTAGGAGTTTCATTTCAAATCCAATGTGGTGGCATGCAGAGCCCAACTCGCCAAAATTGTGTCACTGTCCAAATATTTCTGGACCTAACTGTAACTTAAAATGGAGGCCGGAAGTCTCATATGCTGTCTGTAAGTGGAGATATGAAAAGCCTCTTTGTCACATCCCCACAAGAGTCTGCTCCTGTGACTTCTGCTTTGATCACCAGGCAATGCCGTGTTTCTGCCGTGGACTGTGCTAGAGATAGGAAAGGAGTTTGGTGCCAGTGGCTCTGGTGGGCGCAGGCTACGCTCATCCATCCACTAAGCTGGGTTTCCCCAGGACCTGCAGTACCACTGGCTGACTGTAGGTGGCGTGTGTCTTCCAGCTGAAGTTACCACTATTCAGCTACAGCCAATGGGAAGACACCACACCCTTCTAATTCCCCCTCCTGTCTGCTGGTCACTGCCAGAGATAGTTCTGAATTCCTGCTTCCAGGTTACCACTCTCTTCAGTATAGTGATCCCTGTGTTTTGACCTCTGCCTATTCTCTGACTACCTTCCTGCCTGCCATTTTTGTACCTCACTACCCGATCCGGATTTGACCTCTGCCTGATTTCCTGATTACGACCTTGTCTGCTTGATTTTTTACCTGTTCTGCATCTCCTGGTTTGACCCTGCCTGACTACTACTCTCATCGGACTGCAGCCTACCACAGGTAGTGATCTCCAGTGCCCTGTGTAATTCCAAATCCCTGTATAGATCGCAGCGTGTAAAGTACCCTTAACTCTAGACTCCAATCTCACTTTCAAGCCACACATCCTAGCCTTCTCCACCTCCTGCCACATCTAACTCAAAAACATTTCCCGGATCCGTACGTTCCTTTCCCAAGAAGCTGCAAAAACCCTAGTGCATGCCTTTATTATCTCCCACCTGGATTATTGCAACCTCCTGCCGTGTGGCCGCCCTTCTAACAGTCTTGCACCCCTACAATCTATTCTAAACTATGCTGCCCAACTGAGCCACCTGTCCCCCAGCTACTCCCCGACCTCTCCTCTCTGCCAATCCCTTCACTGGCTTCCCATTGCCCAACGACTCTAGTTCACAATCCTAACCATGACCTACAAAGCCATTCACAACCTATCTCCTCCCTACATCTGTGACCTAGGCTCCCGGTACTTACCTGCATGTAGCCTTCGATCCTCACAAGATCTCCTTCTCTACTCCCCTCTCATCTCTTCTTCCCATCATCGCATCCAAGATTTCTCCCGTGCCTCCCCATACTCTGGAATGCTCTGCCACAACACATCAGACTCTCGCCTACCTTGACAAGCTTCAAAAGGAACCTGAAGACCCACCTCATCCGACAAGTCTACAACCTGCCCTAACCCTCAGTCTGATACAGCACCGCACGACCATCTCTACCCTCACCTACTGTATCCTCACCCATCCCTCGTAGACTGTGAGCCCTTGCGGGCAGGGACCTCTGTTCTTCTGTACCAGTCTGTGCCTAGTATTGTTTATGATTATTGTACCTGTCCCTATTTTGTATACCCCTTTTACATGTAAAGTGCCATGGAATAAATGGCGCTATAATAATTATTAATAATAATAATAATAATAATAATGACCTCCATGTTCCTTAAGTTGACCTATACTGTTTCTTAATTTGTATCTAATGGGCCTAAATTGCAGCTTCATGTTCCTCCAGTTGGCCTATACTTTCCCTTCATATGTATCCAATAAGCCTATATTGCACCTTCATGTTCGTTTGTAGCACCCAGGGGGCAGGGGTCGTCAGGCACGGGGAATCTCGTACCTGCATTACTTGTCACTGGGCTGGTGTGATGATCCGGGATGTCGCGGTGGCCTGCCCGTCTTCGTGCCCTGAGGTGTACACCAATAGAGAGGGATGATGATGGGGTAGTAGTAGGATAAATGTCGTGATGCCACCTGTGCTTTACAGCCAAGGATTTAGCCACCGCTGCTGTCGCTATCCTCCAGGGCGGATGGTAGTAGCAGCCAGAGATGGTATTGCTCCCCACAGGTGGAGCAGGCCTCGGGGAGGATGATGAGGAAAGTAGTGATGACATTTGGTGCTGAAGCGCGGGGTGGCAGTGACGGTAAACATGAGTCATAGTCGGTTGCTGCGGTTCCAGGTGTCTTTACTCACAGTTCGTGCTGCTTGCCTGGGTAGTACTGGTCACCCGCTGTGATGGGCCCCGTCAACCCAGATTTCTTTGGAGGTCAGCCCAGTGTGGTGCTCGGTGAGTTTCTTCCTCCTAGCACCGTGTGTGTTTGATCCCCATGGCCTGAAGCTACTTGGGGACCCCAGTCCATCTTGAGTAATACTCTTGTCCCTATCTGCAGGTGCTGCGGCTCCGCAGTGGGGCCTGGTGCTGTTCAAGGCCCTGGATCCTATCTGGCACTGTGCTTTCGGGCTCTGTGTGGCCAGCGAAGCTTGAAACCTCCCTATCACGGCAGATTCTGGAAAACCAACTTGGAGTGTGATCTTCCTTAGGGTCCTGCACCTTTCCTGTGTGTGGCGCCGGTTCCAAGGGAGCAATGAAGCTCTCCCCTTGGCAACCATGTGAACTCCTGTGTCCCACCAGAGCACCAGTGAGGTACGTCTGCTCCTTTCCTCTCCTGCTGGAGAACTCTCTAACTGTTGTGTTGGCTCCTAACTTCCCCTAAGTGGCTGCTCCTTCCCGGGTCCCTTTCACTAGTGGGTAGTGCCCCCCATGTTTGAAGGCAACCCCAAGACCCTACCCCAGCTCGGCCCCCACTGGGGAGAGCAACCTGGCCGTGCATCCGAGCGTGCAAGTGGCAAAACCGGTACCGACCTCCTCAGGATCCGGGTGCAACATTACACCTTAAATCAGGTGCAATACTCTGTGGCGACTGAAGCCTCAGGGGCGCCACACATTTAGTTGGCTTTTACTATCCCTTCATGTGTTTACAAGGGGCCTCTGTTGCAATTTCATTTCTCCAATTAGTTTATAAAGTCTTTTCATGTGTATCCAATAGGCCTATATTGCAACTTTACGTTCCTCCAGCTGACCTATATTGTCCCTTCATATGTATCGAATGGGTCTATATTGCACCTTCATGTTCCTGCATTTGGCCAATACTGTCACGTCATGTGTTTACAAGGGGCCTCTGTTGCAACTTTATGTTCCTCCAGCTACTATATATAGTCCTTTCATGTGTATCCAATGAGCCTATATTGCAACTTTACGTTCCTACAACTGACCTATACTGTCCTTTCATATGTATCTAGTGGGCCTAAATTGCACCTTCATGTTCCTCCAGTTGGCCTATACTGTCTCTTAATATGTATCCAATGGGCCTAAAATTGAACCTTGATGCTCCCCCACTTGGCCTGCCGCTTTCCGGACAGGAGAGTGTAGCTGCATAGAAATATATGCAGCTGCACGCTCCTGTCTGGAGATCGGCACTCCGTGCCAGGTGATGCAATTCGATTCTTGTGCGAGTCGCTTGCAAGTTTGACAATGGCCTTATATTGTATAATGGAGGTATTGTTCCCAAGAAATCAAATCCAAAAAGAGAGAAAGGCCATTTTGCACCTTCTTGTGCTTCAACGTGTCCAATTGGACCCGTTGAAGCACGAGGTGCGAAACGGCTGTCGTCCAATGGGGTTCCGCTATTTTTCCCTGCACCGAATGAAGTAAATAAAGCACTTTGGAATATTGGATGGATTGTGCCATGGCTTTCTCTCTTTTTCGATTGGATTTGGATTTTCTCCTACTCTTGTGGAGGTCGCCTGAGCTATGCTTGTTTGTTCAAATGTAATAAGAATATCTGTGTATGTAAATAATCAAAATGTAGATGTAGTTGCATAATTATCTGTCTGTCTCTGTAGCCATCGCATAGACCCATAATATAATTCTAAGCTGTATAAGCCATGAAGCAGTTAACCAAAGATAATGAAGCCAGAATGTGAAGCTGCAAAAGTATTATCAGTAATATTCACACAGAAGGAATGTACGGGAGGCAGGCAATGTGCTGTGAGAAATTGGGGAGTGAAGCACTCCCTGTCTAGCTTCAAGGTTATTCATGCTTACTGTATAATTGGATCTATCGAATACACGAGTCAGTTGATGACGCTGGCTGAAAGAGAGAGCATGTCAGTGTGTTCATTGTCGGATACATTGATATATCGGCACTGGTATACAGCTAATACGGCACCGTCTCTGGATATCCCAAACAAACACTCCATTAGCAGTCTTCAACAAACAAATTCCTCCATTCCTCCCTTGACACTCTGACCACGTGCACCCGTGACCATTTCCTTAAACAGATGACCTGGAGCTAACCTACCTCTTCCCAGTATAAAGGTATTGCGCAGGTTGTTGCAAAACCGCTTCTGCATATCAATTGTTCCCAAGAAATATTGAGAGCATGCCGTGCCATATGTTGGGCGCCATATGTTTCCATGTGCAATGCCCGACTGTATGTACTCTAGATGTAGGTTGTGCCATATTCAAGACACCTAAGACATCATTATGTTATGTTTCGCTTCTCCGAATGACAAACCCAGCTCTTATACAATTTAAAATGTCATTTAACACCCAGAATAAAGCTTCACAATCCCTTTTGTTTTCTTATTGTTTCAAGGGACATAAAGATGCGAAGCCAGCTCAGCATTGTGCCTTTTCCCGGCGGCTGAGCAGCGGAGAATCATTCATCTGCGAGGCTCGGAGATGATCGGCTCTGTAGACCGTTTACAGCAGTTGTAAGCTGCAGTCAATTACATAATTGAGCTGGTAGTTGCCATCAATCAGTTGACTGAAAGAGCCGGCATTTATTTACTCTTAAGATGTTGATCATGCACTCTAAACAATAATCTAGAAAGGTTGGGAGATCACTGTGTAAAGATGAATCCCTCATCCTACTACATCAATATACATCACCGCGGAATTACCATGCATTATTGAAGATTACGAGACAAGCAAAGCGGAACGCGGCCGATGTGTAGTGTACGCACTGATCTTTAAGGTCACGTCTGTAAGAAAATGCAAAGGAATAGGGATATTTTTTATGAATTTTTCTTTTTTTTTACATCACTTAGTGGGAAAATGAAGCCAAATATATAGAAAGGAGGAAAATCATTCATCTCTGAATATCTTGGCACAGACCAGCAGCTTTTCAAATCTATATAAATAATAACATTTCTAGGCTCGGAACTCAACGCAATGAGCTTAGATGCTACCAGAAAATACTCTGGAAGGGAACGATGGCAATTACAAGTTTTAAATGGCGAAATTTGGGAATTATTCATTTTTTTAATACAGAAAGAAAGATAGGTTTCATGCAAGAAGGCTGTCACGGCCCTGACTTGGGGTATGGCTTCTGTTCCAGGACCTTCTGCCAGGTTCTCCTGCATGTGGTCTCATGTTATTTGTAAGGATAGTCCACAGAGTGGACCCACTGGACCATGCACCGGACTCCCCTGCGACGCCGCCTCGAGTGAACGCCTATACAGGGACTGTCGGGCGTAACCGCAGAGGGCCTAGATGCACAGAAGCCGGGATCAGCAAGAGTCACTGGATGGGACTCCCCTGTGATGCAGCCTGGAGCAAACCCCTATATAGGGACTGTCGGGCGTAACCGCAGAGGGCCTAGATGCACAGAAGCCGGGATCAGCAAGAGTCACTGGATGGGACTCCCCTGTGATGCAGCCTGGAGCAAACCCCTATATAGGGACTGTCGGGCGTAACCGCAGAGAGCCTAGATGCACAGAAGCCGGGATCAGCAAGAGTCACTGGATGCAGGATCCGATCTGGACCAGGTACAGGTTAACAGGATCACGCAGAAGTCCAGAACTGAGACTGGTGCAGGTCACAGGGATTAGGCTGAAGTCCAAGAGCAGAGACTGGTGCAGTTTAACGGGATCAGGCTGAGCTCCAGAACCGGAGACTGGTGCAGGTTAATGGGATCAGGCTGAGGTCCGGAGGTGGAGGCTGGTGCAGGTCAGGCCGGTTTCACACATCCGGCTTTTTGCCGTTTTGCCGGATGCGGCACTCTCCCGTACAGTTAATACAGTACAATGACAGCGCTGTAACTTCCGGGTCATATGCGCCGGTCACATGACAGCATGTGACCGGCGCTTGTTGCGCTGTCACTGTACTGTATTAACTGTACGGGAGAGCGTCGCATCCGGAAAAACGGCAAAAAGCCGGATGTGTGAAACCGGCCTTAACGGGATGAGGCTGAAGTCCAGAACCGGAGACTGGAGCAGTTTACTGGGATCAGGCTGGAGTGTGTGCTCAGAACAGTACTCAAGATCTGCAAGCAGAGACAGAGTTACACAAAGCACAGGCAGAGAGGGACCTGAACAACTAGTACAAGAGACAAGCTACAGGGACACGTTATCAACCATGGCTGCCAAATCAGAATGCAGTTGGGACCACCAATCAGAGCGGAGGAGGCGTGGAGCATTGCTCGTAACGACACGCCCGCGTTGCTGATGACGGACGCACTAACGAAGTTGTTCGTCGTTGGCAGGGTGTCAAACGTAGTAATATGTCTACTGCGTTCGAAACAACGAACAATATTTTGAAAATGAACGATGTGTCAACGATCAATGATGTCCGCTACTTTTATGATCATTCGGAGTCGCTCGTAGGTGTCACACGCAACGACGTCGCTAATGACGACGGAAGTGCGTCACGAAAACCGTGGCCCCGACGACATATCGTCAGATAAATCGTAGCGTGTAACGGGGCCTTTAGGCTGAATAAAAATTTTAAATTGGCCATCCACATTAGATATTTATTACCGGAATTCTCGTTTAGCCAAAACCTGTTCCTTTCCGATTTTACCATTCACATGCATGCTAAGTTTGGATGAGTGTGCACGAGTTCTACATAGTGGGAATGCTGACGCTAGACATCTCCTGGTTTGACTCCTTTCTTATAAAAACAAAAGGATGTAACATGCAAAAAAGTGAATCCTTCTTTTACCGACATCTGCTCCCAGGGTACAATCAGGAAGCCATTATAAAAATTAGACAAGACCCTGAGAGGTTATCTGGCACCATGTGCAGTATTTTACAGGGTACTGTATTGGAATATGTGACTAGGGAGTGTGAAATTGTATAAACACCACTTTCCGTGCTATTTTTCTTGCACTTCTGAGAGTGTTGTCATATCTCTTAATGCGTCTGTTTTGGTTGAATGCATGCATTCCCCATGGAAAAATAACTCTGGAGTTTTCTTAGAAGGCTGCCTTGTACCATTCTTCTGTTAATTCTCATAGAAATGTAAAAATTATTGTCCAATGGGAGGTGCCATTACCCTTATCAATGGGGCGTTTCTTTGCAAAGTCTGACTCATTCAGCAGCGACTGGGCATTTCACTTCCTTTGAAGGGACACGCCCACAATTGGTGATACAAAGTTGCCAATTTATTTAATTCAGCACCGATTGGACAGTTCACTTCCTGTGCAGGGACACGCCCACAATTGGTGATACAAAGTTGTCAATTTATTTAATTCAGCACCGATTGGACAGTTCACTTCCTGTGCAGGGAGATACCCAGAATTGGTGATACAAAGTCACCAATTTATTTCATTCAGCACCGATTGGACAGTTCACATCCTGTGCAGGGACACGCCCACAATTGGTGATACAAAGTCACCAATTTATTTCATTCAAGACCGATTGGACAGTTCACATCCTGTGCAGGGACACGCCCACAATTGGTGATACAAAGTCACCAATTTATTTCATTCAGCACCGATTGGACAGTTCACATCCTGTGCAGGGACACGCCCACAATTGGTGATACAAAGTCACCAATTTATTTCATTCAGGACCGATTGTACAGTTCACTTCCTGTGCAGGGACACGCCCACCATTGGTGATACAAAGTTGCCAATTATTTCATTAAGCACCGATTGGACAATTCACATCCTGCGCAGGGACACGCCCATAATTGTTGATAGAAAGTTGCCAATTTATTTCATTCAGCACCAGTTGGACAGTTCACTTCCTGTGCAGGTACACGCCCACAATTGGTGATACAAAGTTGCCAATTTATTTCATTCAGGACTGATTGGACAGTTCACTTCCTGTGCAGGGACACGCCCACAATTAGTGATACAACGTTGCCAATTTATTTCATTCAGCACCGATTGGACAGTTCACTTCCTGTGCAGGGACACGCCCACAATTGGTGATACAAAGTTGCCAATTTATTTCATTCAGGACTGATTGGACAGTTCACTTTCTGTGCAGGGACACGCCCACAATTAGTGATACAAAGTCGCCAATTTATTTCATTCAATACTGATTGGGCAGGTCACATCCTGCGCGGGGACACGCCCACAATTGTTGATACAAAGTTGCCAATTTATTTAATTCGGCACCGATTCGGCAGTTCACTTCCTATGCAGGGGCACGCCCACAATTGGTGATACAAAGTTGCCAATTTATTTCATTCAGCACTGATTGGACAGTTCACTTCCTGTGCAGGGACACGCCCACAATTAGTGATACAACGTTGCCAATATATTTCTGCTTTTCTAGAAGAAACACCAGAAGAATGGGGTAAAGAAGAGTTATAAGAAAAAATGCTCTAATATGGATTATTCATGAAGACTACGAGTATTTGTAAACACACATATATTGGGAGAGATTACCGGTCCTCATCCATATTCAATGTGTCTTGCTTATTGTACAGTACAGATGCACAAATATTTTTTTTTGGAGGGGATGACTTTCATTAATACTGGCCCCAGTAGACCACGGAGGACCAGAAAAGCTTAATATTTGTGGTGCACAAGATGATAGAGGTAAAGTTACGTGTTAAGTAGAACAGAACCTAATCATCTTCTATATCATTAATGTCCCAGTGATCCATGGTAAATACAATATCCAGGAAGGTGAATTTTCCGCTGATATCGTACAACGGATGAGCTCCTGATTTTCCGTAAACATTTTAATTAGAAAACAAGTGAAAAGCTTTTATAAGACTCCATGTAATGCCAACTGTCATTCTCAGTGAGTGAGTGTTTTCTGTAAGTTGGACCTGGTCTTGTTTTTACTAATGGCGAGAATTTTCCAGTAAAATACATTAAGGGAAATGCAAATAGGGGTGACACAAGAGGTATAAGTGCCTGCTTTGCACAAAAGGCCAGCCATCCTTTCTTATATACAGGTAGTACATAATCAAGGGATGTCTTCGTCGTTAAACACTATCGTCTCTTCAAAGGATAGGTGACACTTTGTAGATCGGTAGCGGTATAACCGCCGGGGCAAACATGAAATGGAGCAGGTGTCGCACATGAGTGCTATTGCCCTATTCATACCCTATGGGATTGCTGGTGATAGCCGATGGTGGTGCTTGACCTTCTCTGGCAGTTGGAGGCTACCACAAGAGGCAAGGGATGTAGCTGTCAGTGTTACGGGATTCTGAAAAAGTAATGGCTATTGCGTATTTCCACTGAATAATTTAAAAGTAAGTGCACATTGCCTGTTGGTAATGGCGGCAGATAGAGTCTGTGAAATCTATGAGTCATTATTAGTAGCCGAATCATGGACAAACTCAACACAAACCATGTTCTTCATAAGACCCAAGGCTAAGAATAAAGGCGGCTTTACACGCAACGACATTGCTAACGAGATGTCGTTGGAGGCACGGAATTTGTGACACACATCCGGCCTCGTTAGCGACGTCGTTGCGTGTGACACGTAGGAGCGACCGCTAACAATCAAAAATACTTACCTAATCGTTGATCGTTGACACGTTGTTCTAATCCCAGATATCGTTGCTGCTTTTGGACGCAGGTTGTTGGTCGTTCCTGAGGCAGCACACATCGCTACATGTGACACCCCAGGAACGGCGAACAGGATCATACCTGCGTCCTCCGGCAACGAGGTGGGCATGTCTTTCATGCGGCTGCTCTCCTCCCCATCGCTTCTATTGGACGCCTGCCATGTGACGTCAATGTGACGCCGCACAAATCGCCCCATTAGTAAAGAGGCTGTTCGCCGGCCACAGTGACGTCGCTAGGAAAGTAAGTACGTGTGACGGGACCTAACGATATTGTGCAGCACGGACAGCGATTTGCCCGTGACGCACATACGACGGGGGCGGGTGCGATCGGCAGCGACATCGCTAGCGATGTCACTGCGTGAATAGTGGCCTTAAGTCACGCCACTCCTGGGCCCAATGATTTGTGCTCCCCCAGCTAAAAATTACCAGCCAGCTTAGGGTTACAAAAGTTAGAAAATGACTCAGAATTCTATTAATAAAATTATTGTTGGTAAAGTTGCCAAGTTTTAGTTTTTCACATGAGACATTGATGTAGGTGTTAAAAAAATATACTCTTAAATATATTTTTCTTCAAATACGTAAAGCCGCATGAAAGAAAGAACTTCCAAAAATGTAAAGAAAATAAATATATTTTATCTATTTAAAAATGGTTGCCAGAGTTCAGTTACAGAAAGGAAAAATAATATACTTTGATGGCTTACACAAAGAGTTCATTTAGTCCATAATGATCAATGGGAAGTCTTTACCCATCTTTCTTTGGTCCCTGAATGGCAAGGCAGGGGATGTCATCTCTTAGCGTGTCTTCATCTTTGCAGCCTCGAGTCTTCTCACAGCAGGCAATGTGGAGGAGCCCCCAGTAGCCCCCTCCATCGTGTATTATATACCAGCTGCTCAGTCCATATAGGGTGTTTAGTGGAACACAGTTGAATATAGTTCCATATTACGTAACCTTCTGGAAACTTCAGAAAGCTTCGGGAAGGATTTAAATATATCCTTCCATGGCTCAGCACTCAAGTATATTCAATATGGGCATTTTAATATTTATCCCTTATAAACTTTATTAATAACCTATGCCCTCCAACATAAACAGAACTATGAACGTATATGTCTTACTATGAAATATTTGATAACTAGATGTATTAATTTTAATGTTTTTACAAACCCCCCTTGAAGCGGGTGGAGTAACCCCGAAATTAATTAATACATCATTAAAATAACAAATCTTCTTTCCTTATTTGGCAATAACGGATTAATATCAATAATAATGATGAAGAATAATTAATTTGCATTATTCATGTAAGTTCAATAATATAATAATGTGGATTCATGTTATGACAGGCTGTGACTGATCAATCATATAAAAATGTATAAAACTATACTTCGCTAGACCTAAAAAGAAATGCAAAAACCAAATCCGGTCACCATATGATGTCCTCTGAGTTGATGTCTTCTTATCTCCGATGTAATCCGGCATAAACACAGTCTCTTAGAAATAAATCCTTTGATAAAAATGAATGGTTACCAATTTAATACAGTCCCGTATTGCGTTTATCATCGTTAGATCAAAGTCCATAAACTTTATTCTTTATTACAAAGTCCATAGCCAATGTTGATAAACCACAGTTCATGAATGTAGAAGAATAGCAAAAGTCTTTGATGTCTGTGCAGTGCAATTTACATTAGTCACCTTTTATCCTCCATGCTGCCTGTTGTCAAATCCTTTTGGACAGATGTTAAGACGTTCTTGGTCAGCACGACAGGGGTTAACTTTAACACGTCATTGCTCTTCTTAGTAACTTTAGGGAGGTCTTAATGCACAGACCATGTGTCATTGTCCATCCTTGAACCAAAAGAGCACTATGTTTCTGAGATGCAAGCACAGTGAGTGTATTTTGTATGTTACACAGTCTTATTTGAGACGTTACCTTTTGGACCTTTTTGCAGAATCCCTTTTAACTTTAGAAAAAATATAAAGTCGTTTTATCTTTTGTAATCTTGATTGAAGATTTCACTCCCTAATCTAAATACCAAATATGGCAATAACTATCACTAATAAATGTCACAGCGTATCATAACTTCTAATACTATAATACCATGTCATTATTATTATCGTAGAAGTATTAATATAATTGATACTCAGAATGATAAAATACTGTATAATGGTATAGACGATGGTATTCTCTTGTAATGACCTTTTTTATCATTGGTGTATTACCCTTCCAAACCCATAGGTGGCAATGTGTTGAATGTAACCAAAATATAATATAAAGTATGAAATAATATAGTGTGTACCTATAACATGTATCATATTATAAATATGAAAGGCAACAATGTGGCTTTTAGTTAGATCATTTGTAAATTATAAATCAAAGCAAATAACCTTTTAGAAAAGACTGGATGATACCATCAAAACACAATAATACCCATTATAAATTATTATTGATTAAAAATATAATATATATTATTTATAAATATAGGAAGGTAAACCTAGATGTACCTCGATCTTCCATCTTTATTACTCTAATTTAATTTATTTGATTTGTCTATTATTTATTAAATAACCTACTATAAGGAAATGTGTAACTATAAGTAATATTTCATCCTTATTGTGTTAACATATTAATATAACAATAATGTATTACTAGGAAATAAACAATTGTATATATTGATGAAGGAAGTATCTTTTCTTCCAAAAAATGGAACTTTTCCCTTTTAATATGATTCATATTTAATAAAGTAATATTCTTATATTAGATATTACTGAACTAAATATTGAAGTGTTTTCTCAATTGAGATATTTAAAATCTGAAGAAAAAATAAAAATTGTAAAATTAAGATTTTAATTAAAAATGTGAATATTAAATAATAATTAATATAAAAAATAGGAATAAAAGAAAAAATGAAAATATATTTTTTTTTCCAATTCTTCCTTTGTACTTGAAATATTAATTATTAAAGTATCCTGTAAACACATATATTTATCAAATATAAATGTGTGATTGAGACCAAACCTCCCCCTTACAATATCATGAAATATGATATTATAAAAATTACCATGTTTAGATTAAATTAAATTAAAATTTGTGTGGTATATCTTCAAGACCATATTATAAATATCACTTCCATATTTGAAAAGAAAAATGATTTTCAATCTATGTACCAATAAAAGAAGTGACTAACACAAAAGATATAAAAAAAAAAATCAAAACGTTATAACCTTATTCTAGAATGTAACTCTTCAGAATAAACCCTTAATAAAAAAAAATACTAATATCTCTATACTAAAGAAATATGTCTAAGAATAACCTCGAAGTTAAAACAAAAATTCCCCTTTTTTTTTTTTCTCTCTCTCTGGATCCAAGTACTCTGACTTTAGCAGCTGCTCAAACAATCAATCATTCATAGACACATCTATACACACAAGACTGTCATGGTTCTTTAACATATACTTTCACATAAAAATATTGACGGACACAAATCCCTGTTTTCCCAATTATTCTATGCGCATTTCAAAGATTATGTTACTAAATTGAAGTACTTCTCGAAAAAAACAAATTCCAATGTATTACTTACTGTACATATGACCATGAAACAAACATTTATTATTAGCTTTAGTACCAAGTCACATGCTCTGATACGTGCAAAGAACACCATTCCAAAACAGCAAGCAGTTTTACTACTCCAAAGCTCAGATTACATTTCTAATAACTCTATAGAAGATATATATATTCATAAAAGAAACGTTCAAGTATACTTCTCTGACCATTGGTACCTGAGAAAATAATAATTATTATCAATCATGCTTTCGCGAATTAACCTTACACAAGAAAATATATGTTACCTGATTGAGGACAAGAACATATGTAAAAAAAAATAAAAAGTTAATACTCCATCAATTTACTTTACTGATAAATTCTGAGGGAAATAAAAGAATAAAATTATTATCATATTTATGATAAAAATGAAACACTTAAAATCCGTTACTTTCTCTTATTATTTTATTTTAAATATTATTATTCATATACAGAGATCAAATTATTAATTTATAACGTTAAACTATCATTTTACTAAATGAAAATATGACCTTGATTTACTATCACTACCTTTTAATATATATATATATATATATATATATATATATATATATATATATATGTATTGATTCACTGTATATGAATAAACATATTTCTCAAACAATAAAATTAATTTACCCAGAAATCCACTTCATTTAACTGAAGACCATACCTAATTTTTTCTTCAAAGATTCGATTTATTAGATTCCCTTTGAACTTATAGGAATCTCGGAACTTATGTAATTCAAGGTTTTCTCTTATATGAGAAAGAACGTCTCTCTCTGAAAGACCACCCAGCTGCCACTGGCTATGAAATTCTAACCCAGGGAGAGAATCTGCACAAGACACCTGTTTCTGTCTTTCAAAGCTATTACTCATCATTTGTCCGGGATTTTCAATCCCAGTGACCGATCCCGTCACTGGTGACAAGGGTTTTTCCTGTGGAAAAAGACTTTTAGATGACAAAAATTGGGGTGGATTGTATGGTTTATAACACGTATGCATCTTCCTCCGAACTTCATATACCCTGTCACAGAAATATCTGGATCTGGGAGACACTGTTGGTTTTTCACAAAAACTCTCCCTTTTTTGTATTGGTTTTTCAGAATTAATTAATTTCTGTTTTGATTGACTTTGGCGATTTCTAACAAAATCGATAAATGTCGTACATTCGAATAGGGACTTTTTATTTAATGCCACTGCACAGGCGGCATTGTCAAGGAAATTAAATTTCTTGATGAATAAACGTATCATTCCATCCAATCCGACATTTGGAATAACCGCCCTATACAAACGTTCAAAAACGGACATAAATGAGAACGTACTCTCATTCTGTTCAATTTGTAATTCTTTCAACATCTCATAGTTTGGATCAGATTCATTCCTTGCACAGAAGATGAGATTTTTCAGCCTTATGATATCGTTATCATTTGAACAATCAAATGTCTCATTGTCAGAAGACTTTTTTAATGCCAATTGTCTAAAGAAATGCTGAGGTAACCACATACGGAATAACTGATTCGTCTCACTATTGGTTAAATTTAACTTCTCGATGGAACTTTCAAATATCTCTGAATTTCTGCAAACATGTATTTTAGGATTATATGCGGGAATTAATTTGCATATGTCCAATAAATTTTTTCTAAGTGTAATCCCTAACTTAGCCTGTTCTATTTTTAGAAACTGATCGTCGCCATTTTCTCTCTCCACATGTCCTTTCTGCACGTGTCCCACTCTGGCTCCTCCCCCTTCTGGCTTCTCTACGCCATTTCCTGCTTCTTTCCCAGTGTCCTGAAAATGACCTTGATCACGTAGCACATGTCTGCCGCCATTATCAAGATTCTGATTTGCAAAATTACAGCCAACATTACAGTCAAAATTCACAATATCACTGACTGACATTCCAGGTTCTAAGCAGTCTTTGGATTTCTCTGTCACTGACTTTCCTGACCATTCAGGTTGTCTATTTCCACCATTTTTACACTTTTCTATGATTAACTTGTGAAAATCATAGACTAAATGACAGACATTTCTGATTTTCTGTTTCTCTCTATTAAAAGACCTTGCACATTCTATACGTGAATTCTCAAGTTCACACTCCCCATAAAAGCGTAACCAAAGCTCCTCTACATTAGAAATATCTGAATAAGTGAACTGAAGTTTACTCTGCTTAACATATGAAGAGATAAAATCCATTTTCTTACCTGAAATGATCAGATGATCTGATGGATGATCCTCTAAGACTTGATTCACCTTACTCAGCAGGTCCAATACTTCTTATGGACTGACTTTATCTTTCTTACTCAAAAATACGTCAAAAGTTAACTTCTGTGGCTTTGTAAAAACGTTAAAGTTCATTCAAAAAAACTTTCATGCAACTTGACTTATACGTATTTCCTAGGTTCTGCGTGATTTTTATAAATTGTCGATTCCTGATCCTTTGCAGGAGATACTTGAGATACCCCCCTTATGCAAAGTGAAGGAACAACAAAAATGCAAAAAAAAATGACGAATGGGTGGCTCACCAAAATGTTAAAAAAATATACTCTTAAATATTATATTTTTCTTCAAATACGTAAAGCCGCATGAAAGAAAGAACTTCCAAAAATGTAAAGAAAATAAATATATTTTATCTATTTAAAAATGGTTGCCAGAGTTCAGTTACAGAAAGGAAAAATAATATACTTTGATGGCTTACGCAAAGAGTTCATTTAGTCCATAATGATCAATGGGAAGTCTTTACCCATCTTTCTTTGGTTCCTGAATGGCAAGGCAGGGGATGTCATCTCTTAGCGTGTCTTCATCTTTGCAGCCTCGAGTCTTCTCACAGCAGGCAATGTGGAGGAGCCCCCAGTAGCCCCCTCCATCGTGTATTATATACCAGCTGCTCAGTCCATATAGGGTGTTTAGTGGAACACAGTTGAATATAGTTCCATATTACGTAACCTTCTGGAAACTTCGGAAAGCTTCGGGAAGGATTTAAATATATCCTTCCATGGCTCAGCACTCAAGTATATTCAATATGGGCATTTTAATATTTATCCCTTATAAACTTTATTAATAACCTATGCCCTCCAACATAAACAGAACTATGAACGTATATGTCTTACTATGAAATATTTGATAACTAGATGTATTAATTTTAATGTTTTTACAGTAGGTCTGGTAGTAGCTTGAAGGTGCATGGTGCTTAGAAAAGAACTGGGGGTTCTCCAAACCTTACCAGGGCAAACCATTGACTTATCTGTGTTACATAGCAAACATTTCATGTAAAATATTGGTCTACTTCAAAGTCAATAAGACCAGAATCCCCCCATGATACTGTGCATTACGTGGAGTCACATTGTAACTTCAATGGGAACGTTTAACGTTTTCCGTGCTTGATACAATTGGCAAGTCTTTAAATTCATCACTTCTACCTAAAACCATTTATCCTTTTTTTTTTATTCCAGCCCCTACTGGAAGTGAAGTCTCAAATCATAAATCTACCATACTAACCATACACACCTTGACACCTCCATTAGGAGAGAGAGTGGTGTATGATAGCAAAAATGTTGTAAATTTTGCACAAGAAATAGTGTGTGTCAGAATTTTCAACCTTCGGTACATAAAAAAAATGTTTTTTAAAGTTTTATACATTTCCCCAAAAGTCTTCCTAAAGGACAAAGTCTGACATTTTTGTATGGTCACGGGGGTGTCACGTGTGACAGACAGTCATGTGGTTTCTGACTGCGCAGAATGCTCCCTGACTTTCTATTGTTACTGCTGTCAGTATTCATTGGTATAGGTAGCTTTCCTGCTGGATTCATCTCTCTAACTTCTGGACCCAGCGGGAGCTTGACTTCCTGCCTGTTGGTTATCGGTGTTCCCTTGGTGTTTGGATGCCCCTTTGTTCATTTGGACTGTGCTGGTGATATTTTCAGTTCCTTCGGGCTGAGGTTGCAAGCAGTTGGCTTGTACTCCTCTGTGGTATCATTGCTGAACTTCTACATGAGTCATCTGTAGATACGTAGTTCATGCTTCCCCTTGTGTGTCCTCCTTGTGTCTTCTATAGTTGTTTAGCGGGGTTGACAAAGAGCTCATCCCATACGTTCCCTATTTAGGATCCAGCACTAGGGATACCTAATGTCAGATATCCGGCTCCGCACATACATCTGGCACCTATCTAGGGTGGTGAGGGACCCCATGGACCTGCAGTAGGTTTGGTCAGGGGTCAACATCTTCCCTCACCCTAGACACAGGGTTTCCCTTCCCTTTCGCCATGTGCTTGGTACTTCCCCGTACCTAGTGTGACAGGTCTCTACTGTATCAAGAATATGTGTTAGTTTTCAGTAGAGATGAGAAAATTATTTTGTAGGACCCTGGCTCAGGAGCTACATAAGCATTTTGTTGGTGCCGGACGGGAGCTCTACATACTTCCTCTCACCCACCAGTGTCCCCAACTTTTCATTTCATTACAACCCATCCAGAAATATCATCATCATCAGACCGGCTGTTACGTCACCACCGGAGTCCACTCCTACGACTTCTGCTCCGATCGCCAGGCGACGCTGTGTTCCTGCCGTGGATAGTGCTGGTGATGGGAGAGGAGTCGATGCCAGCGAAGCCGGTGGGTGCAGGCTCGGCTCATCCACTGGGCTGGGTTTCCTTGGGATCTGCAGTACCACTGGCTGACTGTAGGTGGCGTGTGTCTTCCAGATGAAGTTACCATCATTCAGCTACAACCAATGGGAAGTCACCACACCCTTCTTATTTCCCTCATGTCTGCTGACCTCTGCCAGAGATAGTTCTGATTTCCTGGCTCCTGATCCGCCCTATTCTGTTTTGTGATTCCTGTGTGCTGACTTCTGCGTGTTTTCTGACTACCCTTCTGCCTGCTGCTTATGTACCTCTCTGCCCGATCCGGATTTGAACTCTGCTTTGTTTTCTGATTACTTCCTTGCCTGCTGATTCTGTCCCTGTTCGGCAATTCCTGGTTTGACCCTGCCTGACGACTACTCTCTCGGACTTCAGCCTTCCACAGGTAGTGATCTCCAGGGCCCTTTGTAATTCCAAATCCCTGTATAGGGGTTAAAGGGTTTCAGGGTTCTGGGGGTCCTGCTTGGTGAGTGGCTTCCCTCTAGCCTCCCCATTACAGCCCGTCTGAGTCTGTGGATCCAGGCAGGCGTTACACCGACTAACCAGAAGAGGGATTCATGTGGCTATTATGGCCCCTGTCTGGCTGCCATTGGATACTGATGTCCTGTGAATTGATTCATTCATCTCTACAAATAAGCGTTAAGCCAAATTTATGGATTGTGACTTTTTCAAAAAGTTGCATATGGAGTCATAAACTTACTCAAATAGAAAGGGGGAGGAAATAGTGGAAAAATATTTGGAGACAAGTTCTAGTTTTATTTCCGCAGAAGTTTTTTTATGTAATGATTCCCTATTTTATGACACATTGGGCAAGACTTTGATAACGTTAGGGTGAGTGTCGTCAACGGAGGCACAAGCAAAAATGGCTTTAAAATTTCCCCTCTTGATATCTTCCCCCCACAATGCGTTTTGTGAGTTTACTTCCCTTTGGAAATTATTGAAAGCAGAGTGTAAGAACGGCTGAAATTATAAATACTTTTGAGTAAAGTTGGTGAGATTCAATTCTCGTGACCTGGTGTCACACAGTTGCTACCGGGGTTCCGCCAGGTGTAGATGGGACACTCGGCTAGCACCACAACACACAGGGTACACTGGGGAAACAATACAGTGGTAGGCCCTGGCGCTAGAGAAAGGGGAGCAGGGACACCTCCTAAAACTCACCTGAGGCTGATACCTACACTCCCTAACATTCTTCCCCCTGTGACATCATGTATATAGGCCCTTGCTGGCCTTGAACTCACCCTGACTAGTGAAGGCCCTTAGATGCTAGTCCTGCCACTGAAAATAAGACAACATGAGGTAGGTAAGACAACAAGGTGAGGAAATGCACAACAAATACACAAAAATAACACTTCAAGGTTTCTTCAGAAAGAACTTTTCAGCTGCAACAGGAACATTATCACAGCTCTGTAGAGACAAACTCATCCTGACTAGTAAAGGCCAGGGAGATGCGAGTCCATCCACTGCACTAAGACAAAATTAGGAGGCAAGACTAACAGGTGGGGAAAGAAACAAAAATTAACACTCTACAGCGTCTCCAGCAAGAACTTCTCAGCTGCAACAGAAGCAACACCTCAGCTTCTCCAGAGATTGGCTCCTTCAAAGTGGGCAGCATAGGTATGAGCTATAGCTAGCATAGGGAGGAGTGAGGAGTGTATATTTATAGCAGAAGGGAGTGGCTGCAGCTGAGGCTACAACTACCTGTTATATCACTGCTGGATAGAAAGGAGTGAGGAGCAGATATTTATAGCAGAAGGTTGTGGCTGTAGCTGAAGTTCCATCTACCTGTTAGATCACTGCAGGATAGAAATGAACCTTAACCCCCTTAGTACAGGATGCAATTAAACAGGCTCCAACTCAAGGTAAATGGCGAGCGGACACTACAGTGGATCTGTGATCCACAATACGTTGTGACCTTCTGATCCCAGATCCCTCCGAGATCACATCAGGCTGTGACACTGTGTCGCCCTGGGCAAGCCAGGGGACACAGATAACAACACCACTACACCCCACACTCCAGGTAGGCACACCTGCTAACCAGAAATCCTTGTTGCCTCCCTCCAGGAGTCTGTGATGCACACCAGGGGGTGGGCCAGGCGGTTGGCTCCGCCCACCAAGGAGCTCACAACTCTGGAGGCAGGAAGTTACCAGGCAGTCCAGTCAGGGACATGAACGAGTGAAGGCAGATTAGCCCGGGCAGGGCTTGAGTGAACAGCAGAGTAGCCCAGGCAGGGGCTAGAGGAAACAACCAGAAGTGAAAGTGAAGGAAAGGAAAGTGGAAAAGGAGGAAAGCAAGAAGTGGTGACAGAGCAGAGAGAAGGAGAAGCCTGAGAGCCCAGCTGTGTGTAGGGCTAGAACAGCAAGGTCAGCGACGGCGGTGACTGTCCGGAGGGGGACCGTTTGGAAGTTCCTGGAAGGACCCCATTGGCTGTGTGCCCGGTGGTCTGGAGCAGTGTTCCGAAGGACAGTCAGCACCAGGGCAGGGGCCTCTCGGACCCCGGCAAGGCTAGGAGTCGCCCAATTTGCCGAATCCGTCAGTGAAGGGGACGCAGATCCCCCAGCAACAAAGTCCCGATTGACGGCAACAGCCCGACCATTACCGGGGAGACACCGCCACCGCCAAGGCACCAGTTTCCCCAGGGCCAGCGCCTGCGGGCAAAGTGTAGAGCTCCTCCGGCCCAGATTGCAGTCGGGGAGCGGGTAACCGGAGGGAATCCACCGCTACCATCAGTCAAACAGGTGCAAGGAAGAGAGACGTCACCGTCACCTACCGGGAGTGCAGGTGCAACCGTCTGTGGGACCGTCCTACCAGCCGTTGGTTTACCGTACAAACTGTGTCCGTGTCTCAGGCTGAGTGAGTACCACAGTGCCGCAAGGCATAGCGCTGCCCCCGCGTCCCTGCGCCCTCCAGGCCCTACACTTCACATCTCTTCACCGGGCCCCGGGAGCACCAACCCCTAGCCACGGAGGGGCAACACAACACCTGGCTGCTCCCATCACCATCCCCGGGACCCTCACACTGAGCAGCGGTGGTGCCATCACCACAACCGTGGGTGGCGTCACGAACTATAATCCCAACAAACACCCCCTTTTCACTCACGGGCGAGGAGTGTCGCTCGAGACACCCCGGGATCCGGCCCGCAGCTCGAGCCACCAGGAGCAACTGCCGGACCCGAGCAGAAGGGGTAAGCGCGGTGTGCTGACACCCTCCTCCCCACCCGCGACAACTTGGCGTCACGAACAGGATCTTACCGCTCTGCCGTCAGGTAGAGGTGCGCCTTGTTACCGCCGGAGGTATCCGGCAGAAAAATTTCAGAAGCCGCCATCTTTGGCGCGAAAAGTTCCCGCTCGAGCGTCTTCTCGAGCAGTAGAGGCGCGAAGGCCAAAACCCCGCCCCGAGAGAGGAGGGGCCGGAAAGAGCTAAGGGGGACGCGATGGCGGCTGGCGGCATGTAGTCGCCGCTATAAAAGCAGGGACGCCAGGACTCTGCAAACATCCCGTTCCTGGAAACAAACGAACCAGCCGTCATGTGGATGCCGTCCCGCGACACCGTGCCCCCCGCGCCTGGAACCGCGGCGTGGGTAGAGATCCGGACCGCGCAGCTCTACCAACGGCTGCAGGTGAAGATGCAGCTCCTCATGGAGGAGTGGGAGGCCGACATGGCGGACGTTGTAGCCACCATGCGGAGACGCGAGGAGGAAGCGGAGAAAGGGAGGGTGAGTGACCCACGTCCTGACGCCCTTGAGGGGCCGGTCATCGCGGCTGTGGGGCCCGGTCCAAGCCCTCTCCCTTCGCCGCCTCCTTCGCCACCCGTCCCGGAGGCCGTGACCCCGCCACTAGGCCTGCTACCACTGCAACCGGTAGCAGTACCCAGCGTCCCCGCCCAAGCGGGCCAACCTGTAGCCGGAGCCCGCAGCAAGTCCGTAGTGTTGCCGTGGAAGACTCCGAAGACCGAACCGGAGGCATCCCCTGAGAGACTCCCCGAGCCGGAGCCGATGACCCGCTCCAGGCCGAAGGCCCAGCAGCGGAAAGCCCCTAGGCCCATCCCCCACACCTCGGCTGAGGTAGCGCCGGGTTGTTGCTGCAGGGCAGCGCCCAAGGCCATGACACCGCGGGATACGCCACCCACCTTCCTGACAGTGGGTAACGTTCTGGATGTCCCGCGGGGCCCAACCCGTGCGCCGGCGCTGGCAGCAGCGCCGTACTGGGATAGGGAGCCGGTACCGCTGGGCCTGGAGATCGCCGAGAGAGAGAGGAAGAAGGCCGAGCTGGTGGCCAGAGCGATCCGTGAGAAAGAAAATCTCCGGCAAGCGACCTTCCGTGACCGGGGACCGCTGTACGAGGGGCAGGTGAGGCGGTTTGATGTCCGCCGGGGCTACGGGTTCATCTATGAGCCGGGCCTGGAGGCTGAGGTGTTTGTAGCCCGGCGGGACGTGCATGCTCACCTGCCCGAAGAACATCCCGGCCGTAACCTGATGCCGGGAGATATTGTGCAGTATACCCGGCACTTTGGGGAGCGAGGATGGTTTGCGCTGGACGTTAACCTCAGGAGGGGCCCGGAGGTCCGAGCGAGCGCAGACCTCTACCCCTTGCCAGCAGCCCCAGCGCTTGAAAGACCGGAGTAGGGCAATGGAGGCCCGCAGCACCGTCCCCGTTGGGACCACCTGCTTGTTTGAAAAAGTTGAAAGTTTTGCCAAAGATAATGAAAAATGATTACCGAACAGTAACCAGATTGGCTTTGTGATTTGCAACCGGCTGGAGCCGGCACCGTTGTCCCCGTGGGGACCGTTAAAAGTTTAAAAATGCATGGGAACTAGCCATGGACAAGCCCGTGAACTCTGCAGGGCAACCACAAACGTTAGTGGCTTGTAAATATGTTGGGTACCGTTACCGTTTCCGCAATGCCGCCTCCGGAGAGGCAGGTTGGAGGGAGGGCCCTGAGCAGAGCAGGCCAGGGCCCAGCCACCAAAGGAACCGGTGGCTACCCTCTGGAGGGAAGGACAGATCCCGCTCGGGTGACTTGTGCTGGACTGTGGGTCAAGGGGTGCTGCCTGGGTTTTAGGGGCAGCATCAGGGCCAGGTTGCTTGGGTGGGAGAGAGCGGAAACCGTGACCGTACACCGTTGAAACGTTAAAAGTAAAATGTGCCTCCCGTCTTGGGAAGAGTTGATTGAAAATGCTTATGTTATGTTTAACCCTGTTATCCCCTTTTTACAGAAAAATAAAACCGGTGTAGGATGGCAGCCCGCGGACGGTCTGCATTTTGCTAAGGGGGAATGTGTCGCCCTGGGCAAGCCAGGGGACACAGATAACAACACCACTACACCCCACACTCCAGGTAGGCACACCTGCTAACCAGAAATCCTTGTTGCCTCCCTCCAGGAGTCTGTGATGCACACCAGGGGGTGGGCCAGGCGGTTGGCTCCGCCCACCAAGGAGCTCACAACTCTGGAGGCAGGAAGTTACCAGGCAGTCCAGTCAGGGACATGAACGAGTGAAGGGAGATTAGCCCGGGCAGGGCTTGAGTGAACAGCAGAGTAGCCCAGGCAGGGGCTAGAGGAAACAACCAGAAGTGAAAGTGAAGGAAAGGAAAGTGGAAAAGGAGGAAAGCAAGAAGTGGTGACAGAGCAGAGAGAAGGAGAAGCCTGAGAGCCCAGCTGTGTGTAGGGCTAGAACAGCAAGGTCAGCGACGGCGGTGACTGTCCGGAGGGGGACCGTTTGGAAGTTCCTGGAAGGACCCCGTTGGCTGTGTGCCCGGTGGTCTGGAGCAGTGTTCCGAAGGACAGTCAGCACCAGGGCAGGGGCCTCTCGGACCCCGGCAAGGCTAGGAGTCGCCCAATTTGCCGAATCCGTCAGTGAAGGGGACGCAGATCCCCCAGCAACAAAGTCCCGATTGACGGCAACAGCCCGACCATTACCGGGGAGACACCGCCACCGCCAAGGCACCAGTTTCCCCAGGGCCAGCGCCTGCGGGCAAAGTGTAGAGCTCCTCCGGCCCAGATTGCAGTCGGGGAGCGGGTAACCGGAGGGAATCCACCGCTACCATCAGTCAAACAGGTGCAAGGAAGAGAGACGTCACCGTCACCTACCGGGAGTGCAGGTGCAACCGTCTGTGGGACCGTCCTACCAGCCGTTGGTTTACCGTACAAACTGTGTCCGTGTCTCAGGCTGAATGAGTACCACAGTGCCGCAAGGCATAGCGCTGCCCCCGCGTCCCTGCGCCCTCCAGGCCCTACACTTCACATCTCTTCACCGGGCCCCGGGATCACCAACCCCTACCCACGGAGGGGCAACACAACACCTGGCTGCTCCCATCACCATCCCCGGGACCCTCACACTGAGCAGCGGTGGTGCCATCACCACAACCGTGGGTGGCGTCACGAACTATAATCCCAACAAACACCCCCTTTTCACTCACGGGCGAGGAGTGTCGCTCGAGACACCCCGGGATCCGGCCCGCAGCTCGAGCCACCAGGAGCAACTGCCGGACCCGAGCAGAAGGGGTGAGCGCGGTGTGCTGACACCCTCCTCCCCGCCCGCGACAACACACTCATGACACCTGGTCCATTGGCCACATTAGTAAACCATGACTGCTGGATGGAAGCCGTGAGGACTGACAGCATCTGTAGCTCTTCTTCTGATTAGGCAGCCTGGTGCATCATCATCATGGTAGTGTGACCCAAATGTGATGTCATCTCAAGTCGGCTAATCAAAGAAACCATTACTGACGTGGCCGTTGGATTGGGTTGTGTGAATCGTTTCCCACCAACTTCACTAAAGAAAATTTATAATTTCAGCCATTATTAGATTTTGAATGAGTGACATCACTTTTCCTCTAGTATGACATCTTCAAACTCCCCATAAATAGCAATATACAATGTGGACAGAGACTGAAGTGCCCAATTTTGCCGACTTTACAAATATTATTATTAGTACTATTATTTTTTATTATTATAGTACCATTTATGCCATGGTGCTTTACAAGTGAAAAGGGTATACATAAATACTAGTACAACAATCATTAACAGTACAAAAAAGACTGGTATAGGAGGATCAAGGTCCCTGCCTGTGAGGGCTCACAGTCTACAGGGGATGGGTGAGGATACAGGAGGAGGGAGGACCCTGCCCGCGAGGGCTCACAGTCTACAGGGAATGGGTGAGGATACAGGAGGAGAGAGGACCCTGCCTGCAAGGGCTCACAGTCTACAGGGGATGGGTGAGGATACAGGAGGAGGGAGGACCTGCCCGCGAGGGCTCACAGTCTACAGGGAATGGGTGAGGATACAGGAGGAGAGAGGACCCTGCCCGCAAGGGCTCACAGTATATAGGGGATGGGTGAGGATACAGGAGGAGAGGACCTGCCCGTGATGGCTCACAGTCTAGAGGGAATAGGTGAGGATACCGGAGGAGAAAGGATCCTGTCCACAAGGGCTCACAGTCTACAAGGAATGGGTGAGGGTACAATAGGTGAGGACACAGCTGGTTGCGCAGTGGTGTACTGGACTGAGGGTTATTGTAGGTTGTAGGCTTATTGGAAGAGATGGGTCTTCAGGTTCCTCTTGAAGCTTTCCACAGCAGGAGAAAGTCTGATATGCTGGGGTAGAGCGTTTCAGAGTATGGGGGAGGCACGGGAGAAATCTTGTATGCCATTGTGGAAAGAGGATATAAGAGAGGAGTAGAGAAGGAGATCTTGTGAGGATCTGAGGTTGCGTGCAGGTAGGTATCAGGAGACTAGGTCACAGATGTAAGGAGGAGACAGGTTGTGGATGGCTTTGTATGTCATGGTTAATGTTTTGAACTGGAGTCTTTGGTCAATAGGAAGCCAGTGAAGGGATTGGCAGAGTGGCGAGGCTGGGGAATAGAGAGGGGAAAGGTGGATTAAGCGGGCCGCAGAGTTTAGAATAGATTGGAGGGGTGCAAGAGTGTTGGAAGGGAGGCCACAGAGCAAGAGGTTGCAGTAGTCGAGGCGGGAGATGATGAGGGCATGTACTGGTGGTTTTGCTGATTCATGGTTAAGGAAAGCACGGATCCGGGAGATATTTTTCAGTTGTATTCGGCAGGAGGTGAAGAGGGCTTGGATGTGCGGCTGGAAGAATAGAGCAGAGTCGAGGGTTACTCCAAGGCAATGAGCTCGTGAGACTGATAGATAATAATAAGTGATTTATTCCATGTACAGTAATAGGATTTTTCTTCGTAATGACAGCATTGCTGAGATAGTTAATAACAATGCGCCTTATTGTGTTTTTCTGCTTAGGAAGCTTCGCGAGTGCTGAGTTGATTTTAAATATCTCATCAAATGTTGTCTGCAAAATCCCCTCGGTAGTAACTTAGATGATCCCTGGCATTAAGACAATTCTGGCACTGTGAAGTGAGTGCATTCCTGATCAATTCACTGCTGTCAGTATGAGAGAGCCCGGACAACAACACACAACAAGCAAATCCGCTCGGAGAGCAGGTGAAGTCCCATCCATTATTTTCATTTTCCAAAAAAAGAAAATAGGAAATTTTTGCAAAATTTTCGATGGTGAAACATCATCTTATTCTAGCAGCGTTACCTGGATTGAAATTTTTGTTAAGTGTTTAAGGCATACATTTTTAAATCTTCTTTCCTTCAGATGTCAGAAGACAACAAGACCAAAAAAAGTTTAGAGATTTTCCAAAATGAGCAGGAAACCATCGCTTGGCTGGCTGGAGGTAAGTTGAGTTTTTCTCTATATTTACACAATATTCAGACGTAAGACGAGACCATGGAATGTTTAACTCTTGGTATGAATGAGCATTGAATAAGAAGATACCGGATAAACCCAAAGTCGGAAATGTTAAACTGGAAATCCAAAAACCTGAAATTTTTTATTTTGTTTAAATGTTCAAAATTGGCCTTTTTATTTTTGGGAAGGTTCATGTTATTCAATTTATGATTTCTAAAATATAATTTATAACTTTATATATTAGCTTAGATTTCTGAGTAGTTGGATACTCGGTAGATAGTTTCTTTTTGGGTATATGACAAGACGGGATGGATTTAGTTGAACCGTTAACATATGATATTTTTGTCTAAGATCCCAATTTCGAAAAATCATTATTCTTGCCATCCATCTAATCTTAGGAGCATCTTAACACCCGATAGTCAAAAAAATAACATAGCAGAAAATAAATCAAGCGGTAAATCATATTCTATACAGATGTCAGTCAACACAATGGAGAACAGTTTGACTTTTTCATACAATGTCTCGTTATTTCATATTATTTTAGGATTGTAAGTAAATCTAAAGGTGTTAAAAGGTAATGCAAGGTAATATAGTCATAAAGACAAGGAGTTTTCAATGGTGAAGTCCAGTCTCGAAGCCCCACTAATGTTCTCAAGAATGAAGCTGCTAACTCCCCCAATGGCAATTTCATCTTCTGTAGGATTTCCCAGGTATAAGATGGCCCGATAAAATGAAATGAGGGCCACAATCTTCACGTCTCCCTAATAAAGCTGGAGAAGGTGCTGGGAGCTACACACTTCATCCTAGTACACTTAGGTGTGGTTACTCAGGTGCTCCATGTTCCTGGTAATTGCTTGGTTTAATTTCTGAGCATGCTGTCCCAGAACCTCGCCAGTCGTACTCTCTGGTTCTGCAGTTGTGCTCTTGGCTCCTGTCTGTGCTTGTGTTTTGATCTAGGCTTTTTGACACCGAGCTGTTTATTGACTTCTCTCTGCCCGCTCCTTGTTCTTGTTGTTACCTCCTGGCTTCTGACCTCAGACCTTTACCTGACCACGTCTCTGTCTGCTCCCTGAATTTATACATACTCTACTGAAATTTTGACCTTCGGCCTTTGACTTGACTGCATTTCTGCTTACTCCCTGTATCCTGATGTGTCCTCCTGTTTTCTGATCCCAAGTAAGTAAGTATCATAGCCGGACCCCTAAGATGACAACTTCTGACCTATCTCAACATCCCATGAAAAACATTTTGAAAATGGATGTATACTTTTTATCTGTGGTTTTAGAGCTTTACAAGATAGCTCTCCTGCATATCTAGACTGAAACTAAGTGGCTCAATGGTAACACTGTTGACTTGCTGCACTGGTCTTGGGTTCAAGTCTAACCAACATCTTTATAAAGTCTTTATGTTCTTTGCATGGGTTTCTTCCATTGCTCATATTGCTCCACTCAAAGTGATAGTTTTCTTCACTTTCTGTCTGAGCCTTAAGTCAGGAATGTTTTCCATTGGTTCCCAAAATTGCCACTTTATAGGTCATCCATGTAGTAAATATACAGACTTCACCTATGGGACGGCATCAGGAAAATTCCTACTGTATACCAACTTTTCTACCAGAGTCTCAATTTTCATCTTTATAGTTTTTTTTTTTTTTATCGATCTCTTCTCTTATTTTCCCTTTATCTCATCTAATCACCAATGTCTTTCCCAATGAGTTGAATCTTAAGATGATTTTGCATGATTATCCTGTGTGGGCTATTATATATGTGTGTGGAGGACTGTGTGGACCATCATACTGTGTATGGGGGGGCTTTAGGGCCATCATACAGTCTGTGGGGCTGTAGGACCATCATACTGTGTGTAGTGGGTTGTAGGGCCATTATACTGTGTGTGGAGGATCGTGTGGGCCACCATTCTGTGTGTGGAGAGCTGTAGGGCCATGATACTGTGTGAGGAGGATGGTGTGGGTCATCATATTGTGTATGGGGGGTTATAGGTCCATCATTCTATGTGTGGGGAGCTGTAGGGCCATCATACTGTATGTGGAGGATGGTGTGGGTCATCATACAGTGAATGGGGGGCTGTCAGGCCATCATACTATGTGTGGGAGGCTGTAGGGCCATCAGACTGTGTTTGGAGGTCCGTGTGGGCCATCATTCGGTGTGTGGGGGGCTATAGTACCATCATACTGTGTGTGGAGGATTGTGTGGGCCATCATTCTGTGTGTAGGGAGCTGTAGAATCATCATACTGTATGAGAAGGACTGTGTGGGCCATCATATTGTGTGTTGATGGGATGGCTCTGTAGGCCATTATAGTGTATGTGGAGGTTGTATGGTCATCATACTGTGTGGAAGAGGGTGTAGGGACATCATACCGTGTGTGGAGGACTGTTGAGGGCTGTAGGGCCATCACCATCATAATGAATGTCCATGATACTGTCTATGGGCAATGTGAGGATACCATACTGTGTGAGGGGGAACTATGGGGAGATCATACTATGCAATTGCATTATACTGAGCCATCAGACTGTGTGAGGGCTGTTGGGGCCATGATGCTGAATGGAGACCATAATATTGTATGTGTATGGGATATGGGCATAGTATAGTGTGTGTGGAGTTAGTATGATAACCTCATACCATATGGGCATCATGCTATACAGGGTATAATACTGTGTGGGGATACTGTGGGGACATCACACTGCATTGGGGATCATACTGGAGGTTGGAAATATGAGAGCATCATATTGTGTTGAGGACACTGTGGGGGTCATCATTCTTTGCTTGTGAGGGCCACGTTAGAGGAAAATTCTTTGGGGGAATTCACTGTGGGGATAATGCACTGTGTGTGTGTGAGAGAGCATCCTTCTCTTTGGAGAGCCATGAAAGGGTTAGTGCAGTGAATGAGAACACTAAGGGCTTCAGAGTAGGGCTTGATTATTGTGCCACAATACATGTCCACCTCATTGTTTGTAAAAGTTGTGAGATATGAGTCCAGCTACTGAATATATTTGGGGCGTTGAGGGGAGAAAAAGGACTCTTTAAGGATTTTAGCTATGGACCCTCAAGATTTCTATGAATGCCCTCAGAATCTATATTATCTAAGTTAGGCCACTTCACACTTCCGACATTTACAGTCTGAGAATGGATCATGATGAACCAAAATCAACAACATCATAGGTACATCATATATGAGATCCGTGGTCAAGCTGGACCTCATGGTCCATACTCGGGTCATGAATGTAGCATGTATAAACCTGTCATTAAACCTCCTTGACACATCTACTTTTCTTGGATTTGTCCTATCCATGCTTCTCTCAGATAGATTCATACCGATTTTTATCTATCGGGCTGTTCACATGTTTTTTTTTCGAATGACCAAACAAAAAAAGTAGACATCTGGTTTTGAGCGCTGTCATTGATCAAACTCGCCAATGGCTTCTCTCAGCAGTGGACACCTCTGAAATCTCTCCATGCCACCAATCAAGGCAGTCTCACAACCGGGAGCACGTTGAACTGATGAAGGTCTGAGTGAAGAACCAAACATTTTCACCCGTAACTGGATTCTCCACACTGAATTGCGAGTTCTCGAATTTCTGATTTCTATATTACGGGTTTGGAACCTACCGAAGCACCCCTACTTATTACCGGAAGTGCCACGCTATAGCTAATTGTTTGTGCTCTCCGTCATGGATCAAGCTTGCCAATGGCTCCATGAAAAGGCGACACTCAAGTGACATTCGTCTTCCATTGGAAAGGCTGTCCGAATTTTACCGTTCAAACAGTAGGAAAAGCTTGGATGATTTTGCATGAGATCCAATAGTGAGGGTAATATATACTCGTTGACCCACAATGGATAAAAAATTAGAGCCAGGACATTAAAAATAAAACTTTCAATTTTTCTCTCATATGCAAAAAAAAATGGTTGCCAGAATTAGTCCATAGTCCCGTGCTGATCGTGATGTGGTGCTTTCATCTTAATTCATATCAACATAGACCAAACCATCCTACTTCTAATTTATCATTAATCAAGTACAGCTGTAGACTTAGCAGAGACACTGGCTCAAAAAATAGTAGTGACCTGAATATTTATTTTTTATTGAGATTTTTATTAAATTGGCCCAGTCAAACAAGTTCCAAAAATATTTTTGAAATTTGAAATTTAAAAAAAAATATATATATCTTGAAGAATACCTGGCACTAGGTGAAAGTGTCCAGTTTCTTATCTTATTTTATAACCACATTTTCCATACGTTTTCTGTTTTTTATGTTTTTAAAATCCATCATACGGATCCAAAAATATGGGTATGTAGTACTAGTTTTTATGATCTTTGTTACAGGGAGGTGCTCACAGGTTAACAATGTAGAGCAGCCGAATGACATGCCCCTGAGGATCCTTGATAGCCTAACGACATGCCCCTGAGGATCCTTGATAGCCTAACGACATGCCCCTGAGGATCCTTGATAGCCGAAAGAAATACCCCTGAGGATCTTGATAGTCTAAAGACACGTCCCTCATAGAATCATAGAATGGTAGAGTTTGAAGGGACCTCAATGGCCATTGGGTCCAATCCCCCATGAGTGCAGGTTTTCCTAAATCATCCCAGCTATATATTTATCCAGCTTCCGCTTGAAGATTTCCATTGATGGAGAGCTCACCACCTCGTGCGGTTGCCTGTTTCACTCCCTGGCTGCCCTCACTGTCAGAAAGTTTTTTCTAATGTCTAATCTGAATCTCCTTCCTTTTAGTTTCAATCCATTGCTTCTTGTACTTCCTTGTGCTAATGAGAACAGGGAAGTTCCTTTCGCACTGTGATCTTTCAGGTATTTGTAGACCGCTATTAAGTCTCCTCTCAGCCTACTCTTTTTCAAACTAAACATTCCTAGTTCTTTTAGTTGTTCTACCCATGACATGGTTCGCAGACCTTCTACCATCTTGGTTGCTCTTCTCTGGATTTTGTCCAATATATCGATGTCTTTCTTGATTTGGGGCGCCAAGAACTGTACACAGTATTCCAGGTGTGGTCTGACCAGGGCAGAGTATAGGGAATAATTACCTCTCTTGATCTAGATTCAATGTTTGTCTTGATACATGGAGCCTTCATAGCCTAAATACACACCGCTGAGGATCCTTGATAGCCTAAAGACACACCCCTTAGGATCATTGATGGCATAAAGACACACCTCTGAGCATCCTTGATAGCCTAAAGACACACCCCTATGGATCCTTGATAGCCTAAAGACACACTTCTAGTGATCCTTGATAGCCTAAATACACTCTCCTGAGGATCCTTGATAGCCTAAAGACACACCTCTGAGAATCCTTGATAGCCTAAATACACACCCCTGAGGATCATTGATGGCATAAAGACACACCTCTGAGCATCCTTGATAGCCTAAAGACACACTTCTATGGATCCTTGATAGCCTAAAGACACACCCCTGAGGATCCTTGATAGCCTAAATACACACCCCTGAGGATCATTGATGGCATAAAGACACACCTCTGCGCATCCTTGATAGCCTAAAGACACACTTCTGATGATCCTTGATAGCCTAAAGACACACTTCTGATGATCCTTGATAGCCTAAATACACTCTCCTGAGGATCCTTGATAGCCTAAAGACACACCTCTGAGAATCCTTGATAGCCTAAAGACACACCCCTGAGGATCCTTGGTAAAAGCTAAAAATTAGCAATAAATAAAAAGGATCATATCTCTGTAACCGTATGGTTGGATTTCAAGAAGAAATAAAACAGAATACTAAGGGAATAAAAATATAGCCAAAAATTGTTCACTTTTTACCTGGTGGCAGATCCTTCATAATTGGTCTTAGCCTCATATTTTTAAGGCGATTGTATGACTTTTTTTTGCAGTCAAGCGCACATTTTTTCTATGTAAATGCTTCCGTCGATAATATTTCAAAGGCGCTTAGATTTCTTTTTGCTCTCACAGAATAGAGACATTTTCCTGACCTGTAAATAAAGCTCATATATAGTTGCATAATGCTTATATTGTTTATGTACAATGGGAAATTTATTAGTGTATACTCAGCATGTCTCCTTCCCGGTGATAAATATTTTACAACTGCATTCTAAAAGGAATGTCTATTTCACATTTCACTCGTATGATGCATTTAATTCAATATTTAAATACGGCTTCTATTCACAGGTGATATCGTATCTGTGTAATGCGGCTACAAATGATTCAACTGTAAATATATAAAGAGGGAGCAAACAAAGAATTCACATTATGTATGCATCCCGGGGATGAAAGTAATGGGAAAAAACATGTAAAATTATAACAGCAAAAGTCATTGATCTTTCATAGAAATACAATAGTAGTCCAAAAATAAAAAAAAAATATGAATAATTACATATAGTAAGAAACAATTGTGTTTTTGTTAGTTAAATTTATGTTTAAAAATTGATGATTTTTAAAGGGATTTTTCAATATTAATGAAATTAATTTATTTAAATTAATTAAATAATGCCACAAAGCATGGAAACTATAATAATAATGATGACAATAATAATAATAATAATAATAATAATAATAATAATAATAATAATAATGTCACCAGGTAACCTTCTGCCACTGAATCCCATTGGTCTTTGTGAATTGTCCAGCAGTATTGATGTACCGACCATATGCATGTGACTACTGCAGCCAATGCTTGGACTTAAGTGATGGAAGCATGGTAGTCACATGATCGATGAGTCCAGTGATTGGCTGCAGAGGTCACATGAGTGTAGTCAGAATTTCATCACTAGTTTACATAGATTGGTTGGACCAGAGAAGAGACAGCAAGGACTTTACTAGGTGACCTTTGGTTTTTTAATGTATTCCCTGCTGTGGGGTCTTTTATTCAAAGAAAAAACGGACAAGCTATTGTTTTTGTTCAATGAGACTAAAAGATAGTATATTCAGAAGCCTTAGCTAGGTCTGGATTCCAAAATATTAACCCTAATGACATATGTCCTTCATGGGTTGTTTCCTCGCCTTTGATGCCAGCTCACACTCGGAGCCCGCATCTTTCCCTGCATATGATCTGATCAGCCGGCATATGCCTAATAGCCATGGGTGGATTGTAGATCTGCCCACAGCTGTCAATCTCTGACAGCGGGATATAACATGCGTGGGGGGAGAACATGTCATTCCCCACTTCCATTGGTGGCCCAGTGACGTGATCGAGGGGGGGGGGGTCAATGGGTTCTCATGACAGTCGGGGGTCTGTTGATGACTCCAATGTCTGTTGTTACGATCCTCTGGGGGATGCCGGCTGCGAGCGACATTAGGATATTGCGATTTCTGCTGTACAGAGCGGGGCTGATGTTGATGCTAACGCTGACACTGATGCTGACATTGATGTTGATGCTGACGCTGACCTAGATGCTGAGGCTGATGCTGACACTGATGCTGACACTGATGCTGATGTTGATGCTGAGCTGACGCTGATGTTCTTACTGAGGCTGATGCTGACGTTGACGCTGATGCTGATGTTCATGCTGAGGCTGATGCTGACACTAAGGCCGTGGCCACACGGGACTAATGCGATCCTCGGATGACACGCGGCTCGTGCTGGCAGCACAGTAGGAGCCGAGTGTCATGCGAGTGTCACTGCGACTGAAGTCCGATAATGCAATCGGACCTCAGCTGCGGTGGATGGGCCAGCTCTGAGGAGGGGTGGGCTAGCACTGAGGAGGAGCGGGCCAGCACTGAGGAAGGGCAGGCCAGCGCTGAGGAGGAGCGGGTCGGCACTGAGGAGGGTCAGGCCAGCACTGAGGAGGGGCGGGATTTATCTCCCTCTGTCCTCCGTAGCCGGCTATTGCCATTCTCTCCCTGCACTCGCGGTACACCAGTGTACTGTGAGTGCAGTGCGATCTTTCTCTCGCCCCATAGACCTAAATGGGTGCGAGAGAAAGAGTCTCGCATTGCACTCACCGCATGCTGCGATTGTTTTCTCGGACCGATTGGGGCTGAGAAAATAATCGCTCATGGGTGCTGACACACAGGCTAATATTTTTCCGAGTGGAATGCGATGTTTTATCGCATCCCACTCGGTCCGATTTATATGCCGTGTGTCTTAGGCCTTGCTGACACTGATGCTGACGTTGATGCTGATGTTGATGCTGACGCTGATGTTCATGCTGAGGCAAATGGAGTGTCTGTGCAAAATTTTGTGATTGTACAGACAGTGAGAATTCCTTTAGCAGACATACATACATACATACACACATACATACATACACATACACACACACACACACACATACATACACACAGATACACACAAACACACACATACACACACATACACACAAACACACACATACATACATACACATACACACACACACACACACATACATACATACACATACACACGCACACACACACACATACATACACACAGATACACACAAACACACACATACACACAAACACACACATACATACATACATCACACACACATACACACACATACACACATACACACACACACACACACACATACACACACACACACACACACACACACACATACACACATACATACACACACACACACACACACACACACACACACACACACATACATACATACATACACTCAGCTTTATATATTAGATTTCATTACAAAATTGGTGACGTATTTAATACTTATTTCACCCATTGTATATAAATAAAAAAAAGAATCACTGAAAACCCCCAACTTTATTATTGAACTATAGGCCACATCTTTCTCCATAATATTCCTTCATATCATTGTATATTAATGTCTTTTTTTAATTGTACGCTCCGTCATATCGAGAAATAAAATAAAAAAAATAAAAATGGTTATGTGTTTTTCACTTCTTCTAACATTATCTTAATTACACTCGTAAAACTGTTGCCTCTTTAGTGAAGGTCGCAATTAAAAATTAAGCCGGCTCTCGGAATATTAAAAAACCCTCGATAGGAATTCAGAAATAAACTTGTTCTTTTTAAAGAATGTCACTTTATGTAAAAAACATCTTTAATTTTTTTTTATTTTTTTTAGTATTCTGAAAATAAAATAATTTGTTAAAATAGGATTATTTAAGAGCCGGGATTTAAACGTCTATTAGAGAATTAATAAATAGGCAAGTCCTTTAATAAATGAACAATTTGAATTATCCATTAAAGGATAGACATTGAGATTGTGTTTCAATAATAACTTCTCCTCTTCAACCTGTAACCCACGTCCTTCTCGGTAATTTTAAATCCCAAAAGTGCGAGGGAATCGGCTGCGACAAAAAACGCTCCCCCCAACTTGACCGGCTGTATTCTTGATTAGATCATGTATGCTGCGGATATTAAAACTAATATCGTCGCCAAAATACCGATGACAATTGTGTATGCATATTTTTAATTGCGTTCCCTACTTCAGACCGCCAGCCATTTAAGAAACAATATTTTAATGTACGCCACCTAACACGAGCGCCATTCAAAAGAGACCCTAATCATTCGGGCTGCGATTGTTTGAGAAAAAAAAAAAAAGCATTTTCAGCCATCAGTTTGATCATATTATTCAAAGTTAATTGCATTTGCCCTGAAGAGACTTGCAACTTGATATTATATTATTTTTTGTCATTTTCATTTTTTTTTCATCAGTCAATCTTATATTCTTTTTTTTTTTTTTTTCTTTAAATTATAGTCTGAGCTTTTAAGGATTTTTTTTTTGAGAATTAAAGGAGACTTTAATTTTAATTTTTGGGGGATAATGATTTTTATCAAATATTATTTCAGGTGACTTTTTTCAGAATGGGCTGTCACTTATTCAACATCAACTACAGTCATTATTATATGTTAAGTCTCCTGTATTTTTCAGCATTTTTCCTCCTCTGCAACTTCTAAATCTAATGTTCAGTTGACTATGAGCTAGTGGATGGAGACTAGTTAATTATGATATCTCTACAACACAAGGGGAACACAGGGGTTACTTTCACAATGGTGGGCATTACACTAGTGAGAGGATAGATGGGACACCTTCTTCCCTCACCTGCAGCTGTAGCCTACACTCCTAGTCAGTCCCTGTACAGGTTCTGCAACTGTCACCGAAAAGGATACTTGAGACCCTGGGAGATCCTGTAATAGCCTTGGCTAGTGAGCTGGCAGGTAAGGGACGCTAGCCCCACCACTGCACTAATAACAAACCAAGGGAAGGAAAGACAGACAGGGGAAAACACAACAACAGACTGCTGCAGTCAGTATTAAGACTGCAGCCTACACAGAAAAATCTCCTTCACTCTCCTGCAGCTGTATCCTACACTCCTAGCCAGTCCCTGTACAGGTTCCGCACCTGTCGCTGAACAGGATACCCAAGACCCTGGCAGATCCTGTAATAGCCCTGGCAAGTGAGCTGGCAGGTGAGGGACGCTAGCCCCACTGCTGCACTAATAACAAACCAAGGGAAGGAAAGACAGACAGGGGAAAGACAACAACAGATTGCTGCAGTCAGCATTAAGACTGCAGCCTACACAGAAAAATCTTCTTCACTCTCCTGCAGCTGTACCCTACACTCCTAGCCAGCCCCTATACAGGTTCCGCACCTGTCGCTGAACAGGATACCCAAGACCCTGGCAGATCCTGTAATAGCCCTGGCTAGTGAGCTGGCAGGTGAGGGACACTAGTGCTGAAGGGTTGGCAGGATTGTGGATGTGCGGAGGAGTGAATATTCATTTTCTTTAATAGCGAGCAGATGTGATCAACCAGCCACTAGCTTCCTGCAGTGACTGGGTGTTCATGTGTCCGCTATTAAAGAGAATGAATATTCACTGCTCTCCACGCCCATAATCACACATCTCAGGGTTGGCTTCAATGCCGAGAGGATGCTTGTATTATGAGTTTGGGAAGCAGTGAATTTTCTGTCAGTTGACATCAGAATGTCACTGAGGGCACATGGCATTGACATTATGTACCACGCTGCTTACATGCATACAAGTCAGTTGCCAGGCATCAGAAGAGAACACTGCACAGCTGGCTGTGAACTAAAGACTATTGGAAGAATGGACATAGAGCAAAGTCCACTGCTCTAACAGATCCAGACTTTTTCCAGCACGTTCTGCTTTATTAGATATTTTCTTGCTCATCAGTTTAAGGTGCACAATAAAATGTTAATGGATCGGGAGAGGCGGCGTGGAAGACACAAACCATGCTCATCCTTTAGACTGAGCCATGAGGCAAGGATGTGCCAGCTGGATCTTATGCACACAGAAGGCCAGGCACAAGATTGGTAATTAGAGTAAAGCAATCATTACGTGTCTTTCGATAGTGTCACAAGAGCCTCAAATAACCCATTGTTCTCCCATCCACTAGTCCCATTATGTGCATGGTGATAGTAGACCCAGTGGAGCTATCATCACGGGGGTATGCCATGCAGTCCCAGGTGAGTGGTTCGGCCTTAGGAAAATACCTCCACCAATGCACAATTACCATTGGAGAGGTTTTCCCATGGGCCAAACTCAAACCCATGGGACAACATGGGGTACTTAGGATATTGATGAGAAGATTGGGTTGGTGCTGCCTGGAGCTGGATATACGCACTTTGGTCGTAATATCCATCATCTAGAGGAGCATAGGCTGTGACTGCAGACCACACCGGAGTGAGAGACAAAAGCTGTAGGCCAACCAAAAGTTGGGAGACAATGGGTATCGTCTAGTATTGGGGCAGTGAAACTACCTGTCCTGGTTTGGAAACTCTTGGACTGGGCACATCTCATTTTGGTCATCTACCCATAGTTGCTGTAAGGCGGTTAACGAAACAATGGCCATATATACCAGGATGGGATCATATAAAAAAGGATGGGTCCAGAATGAGGGTAATATATACCAGATAAAGACATATATACCAGGATGGGGACCATATGTAACAACTAACAAGATGTGTCAAGGATTAGGAACATATATACCAAGATGGGGACAGATATACCAGGTCGACGGTATATATACCAGGATGGGGAACATATGTACCAGGATGTCGAACATATACACCAGGATTGGGAACATATACTGTATAACTGTAAGAGGCCCAAGATGGAAGACATTAGTACAGAATTGGAGGGCATTACTCTCATAACAGTGTCAGCAGCAGATCCCAGTTATAAGTGTGTTGTGACCAAATTTTGCTTCTGTATTTTTTTCCTATTTGCCGCCTCAAAAATTTAGGTACATCTTATGGCCCAGTGCGTCACATACTCCAAACAAATACAGCATTTTTTTCCCATGTGTTTATTGTTAATTATTATTATTATTATTATTATTTCTGGGTTATTAATGGGGGTGTCCATTACTGACCCCTGCGCTTGATGCCAACTGACATTACACAGCTGACATCAACACCATAAACCATTAACCCGATTGCCACTGCACCTATTGTGATGCGTCACATTTGGGGCGGCTGCGGGCTGGTGTTTTTAGGCTGGGTAGGGCCAAATAACCATGAACCTTCCCAGTCTATAATATCAGCCTGCAGCGGTCTGCTTTACCAGTGCTAGTTAGCAAAACAGAGGGGACCCCATGTTCTTTTTAAATAATATTTATTTATTTAGTTCATAACCACGACATGGAAGTCAGTGACACGTCCAAGTGTCTTCTGCATTTTGTTCCCATTCCATTTGAGTGCTGTTCACATCCTTTTCAGTGATTTTCCTACATCTCTCAGCATTCCTGTTAGGGTTTCTGGAAAAATGTTCAGGTTGCCCAATGACTTCTATTATACTCGGTACTCAAGTTGAGCTCGTGTCAGCATCCGACCTGCACAATTTGAGTATCGAGCATTTGAGCATTTTGGTGCTCTCTCATCACTACTAAGTGCCTCTATATATAGTACGTTGTTATACTCTATGTGTTCTGACACTTTTATATTAACAAATCAAAGTCATTACCAATTTACTAAAAATCCAAATTTTTTGGTATCTATATAAATCAAGCAAAATTGTGGCCATCCAACTATCATGTTGCTTTAATCTTTAAAGGGCCAGGAAAGGGGTCAAATAATGAAACACATTATATTTACCTGTATTAGGCTTTCACCTGTCCTTACATCACCACAGCTTCCCAGTCATTCGCACCAGTCTTTGTTTTTTGCAGCCCCCCCTTCTGGTACTGAAGCCAGGGGTGTACATATCATTTGTGCAACTTGTACAGGTGGGGCCAAAGAGGGGTCCAATTCTGCCTCCATAGTAGGTAGAATTGTGCATTATAATGAGCTACTGAACTATTATTCTTGCACAGGGGCCCTCTTCTGTGTGTGTCCGGCACTGGTTGAGACCATTGATTGACTTCACGCAGTCTGTGTGTGTCCGGCACTGGTTGAGACCATTGATTGACTTAACGCAGTCTGTGTGTGTCCGGCACTGGTTGAGACCATTGATTGACTTAACGCAGTCTGTGTGTGTCCGGCACTGGTTGAGACTATTGATTGACTTCACACGGTCTCGTGTAGTGCAACGCATGTCGTTGACATCAATGTGGGGGTAAACCATGTAATTGATATTAATAACATGCATCACCCCGCACGTGACCATGTGAAGCAAATCAGTGGTCTCAATGTCTGAAGAATCAGAGGAGCAGGGAACTGCAGCAGAGTAAGGACAGGGGAGGGTGTCGGATCAGAGAATGTAAAATACTTTATCATATTTTAAACCCATTCTAGACCCTTCATGATGTTTTTAGGTCTGGAATAACCCCAGAGCCAGGGGTAGACATGTCCTTGGTGCAACCTGTGCAGCTGAAGAGGGGCTCAAGTGGTATGAGGGCGTCTGCTACCTCCAAAGCAGATGAAATTGTGATTTATGAAAAGATTTTGGACAGCAAAAAGCCTTCTCGCACAGGGGCCCTCTTCTGTTTGTGTTCAGAGCATAATCAATGGGTTATCTTGACTTGAAATTATTTTATTTGGAACAAGTTGAATTTGTTGGTTGACTCTACTGATGTCTTTTCCGGAAGTCTCCAAAGAAACCCTGCATGACCCCATGTTCGAAATGTGTTAGTACTGGGATAGAATTGGGATGGAAACTTGATCCAATCTGGAATCCATTACTTCCGGAAACGTGATAGTGGACACACCTATATTTGAAGATGATGTTGCCTCCTGACTGAGCTAATCTGTGACCATCAAGGGCGTCACCTGTTTTTAACACTACAACCAACTACAACACAAGGGGAACACCGGAGACACTTTAATAATGGTGGGCCCTAGCGCTAGTGAGAAGATAGATGGGACACCTTCTTCACTCACCTGCAGCTCTACCCTACACTCCTAGCCAGTCCCTCTGCAGGTTCCTCACCTGTCACCAAACAGGATACCTGAGACCCTGGCAGACCCTTTAATAGCCCTGGCTAGTGAACTGGCAGGTGAGGGACGCTAGCCCCACCGCTGCACTAATAACACACCAAGGGAAGGAAAGACAGAGGAAAATACAACAACAGACCTCTGCAGTCAGTGCCAAGACTGCAGCCTAAACAGCAACATCTCCTTCACTCTCCTGCAGCTGTACCCTACACTCCTAGCCAGTCCCTCTGCAGGTTCCTCACCTGTCACCGAACAGGATACCTGAGACCCTGGCTGATCCTGTAATAGCCCTGGCTAGTGAACTGGCAGGTGAGGGACGCTAGCCCCACTGCTGCACTAATAACACACCAAGGGAAGGAATGACAGGGGAAAACACAACAACAGACTGCTGCAGTTAGCGCCAAGACTGCAGCCTAAGCAGCAACATCTCCTTCTCTCACCTGCAGCTGTACCCTACACTCCTAGCCAGTTCCTAGATAGGTTCCGCACCTGTCACAGAACAGGATACCTGAGACCCTGGCTGATCCTGTAATAGTCCTGGCTAGTGAGCTGGCAGGTGAGAATTGGGATAGCATTGGGTTTGAAACTTGTTCTAATCTGGAATCCACTACTTCCGGAAAGGTGATGGTGGACACATCTAGATTTGAAGATGATCTCTAATGTTGCCTCCTGACTGAGCCAAACCAAGGAACATCATGGACATCACCTGTTTCTAATTTATCCATTGTCTCCAAAGACCAGTTAGCTTATGATTAAGGACTTTACTCATATTCTCTTGTCCGAAACGCGTCAAGCCATGATGTTTTTATGGAATCGTTGAAACCTTGATATTTTGGATTTTTAATTATTGAATAAAGTTTCAATTTTATATCTTGCTGGATACATTTTTCCACTCTGGAATTGGTGCTGAGTCCCTCTTTTTCCTTCTCCTCCACGTTCACACAGACGTGCCTGTCTGGTGGACTGCATGCATCCCATCCAAGCTGAGAGAGAGCACATATAGGGCTGAGCTGAACTTTTTTCTTTTTACTTGACCCTGTAATAGTCCTGGCTAGTGAGCTGGCAGGTGAGAATTGGGATAGAATTTGGATTGAAACTTGTTCTAAACCGGAATCCACTACTTCCGGAAAGTTGATGGTGGAGACATCTATATTTGAAAATGATCTCTAATGTTGCCTCCTGACTGAGCCAAACCGTGAACATCAAGGACATCACCTGTTTCTAATTCATCCATTGTCTCCAAAGACCAGTTGGCTTATGATTAAGGACTTTACTCATATTCTCTTGTCCGAAATGCGTCAAGCCATGATGTTTTTATGGAATCGTTGAAACCTTGATATTTTGGATTTTTAATTATTGAATAAAGTTTCAATTTTATATCTTGCTGGATACATTTTTCCACTCTGGAATTGGTGCTGAGTCCCTCTTTTTCCTTCTCCTCCACGTTCACACAGACCTGCCTGTCTGGTGGACTGCATGCATCCCATCCAAGCTGAGAGAGAGCACATATACGGCTGAGCTGAACTTTTTTCTTTTTACTTGACCCTGTAATAGTCCTGGCTAGTGAGCTGGCAGGTGAGAATTGGGATAGAATTTGGATTGAAACTTGTTCTAAACTGGAATCCACTACTTCCGGAAAGTTGATGGTGGAGACATCTATATTTGAAGATGATCTCTAATGTTGCCTCCTGACTGAGCCAAACCGTGAACATCAAGGACATCACCTGTTTTTAATTTATCCATTGCCTCCAAAGACCAAAGTATTACAGTGTGCCACTTGCCCGCATTCATTAGAGTCACAGAATTATTGCGCGCCGGCATGTGCCTACAATTCATTACCGGAATGACACTTTTCCTTTGAAATAAAGACTTTGCATCAAAACTTAAGTATTTTTTTCCCCGAACATATTGTGCTTTGCGTACCTTCAGGTAGATTAGATTTACTTTTCTAAGGTCAAATGTAGGTTAGTCTTTACTTCTGAAGCTTTCAGAAATTATTCATTACAGTTAACAAGTCGTTCAAAACAAACCTTTGTAATTGTTCTTTAAAGGTCTGTCAGCTTGCTCAGCTAAAGCTAGTATCATGTAATTTAGTGTGAAGCTTTTTTGAAAGCTTTCACTCTCTGGGGGTGTCTTAGCTCGAAATGAAAAGAAAGCCTAGTTGCATTGACAGTTTGATCCCGAAGAGAGGAGGTGGCTGTCTGACAGCCCGGTCCTGGGAGCCTGCGTGAGACACAGACAAAGGAGCATCCAGACTAATTGATGCTCTACAAGCTATCACTCACTGCTGTTAGTGTCAATAAAGCCTTAAAGGCTGGGGGCAACCTTGTAGAGTTGTTAATGGCTGGAAATTTATTCTCCAACCCCAGGTACTGTGTGATTTCCTAAGTAGCGACGGAGTTTAGAGCGATAACCAATCAATGTGGTCCCTTAGCTCCTTTAACCCCTTCACGACATGCGTTGTACATGTACGGCACAAGCTGGTAGCGGGTGCATGGAGCGGGCTTGCTCCATACCTGACAGGTGATTGACCTGCCTCTAAAGGGGGCTTTACACACTACGATATCGCTAGCGAGCATACCTGCCCTCGTCGTTTGTGCATCACGGGCAAATCGCTGCCGGTTGCGTACAATATCGCTAGGCCTCGTCACACGGACTTACCTTCCTAGCGACATCGCTGTGGCCGGTGAACAGCCTCTTTTCTAAGGGGGCGGTTTGTGTGGCGTCACAGCGACGTCACACGACAGGCATCCGATAGAAGCGGAGGAGTGGAGAGCAGCCGCATGAAAGACACGCCCACCTCATTGCCGGAGGACGCAGGTACGGTGTTGTTTGTCGTTTCTGGGGTGTCACACATAGCGATGTGTGCTGCCTCAGGAACGACCAAAAACATGCGTCCAAAAGCAGCAACGACATTTGGGAAATGAACGACGTGTTAACGATCAACGATTAGGTGAGTCATTTTGATCGTTAGCGGTCACTCGTACATTTCACATACAACAACGTCGCTAATGAGGCCGGATGTGCGTCACGAATTCCGTGACGCCAGCGACATCTCGTTAGCGATATCGTTGCGTGTAAAGCCCCCTTTACAGTTGGGGGTAGCACTAAACACCATCGGCGATTGTTAACCTCTTAAATCCAGATATGAAACTCTGACACTGGCATTAGCAGTGCGCCGGCATAGGGGTGAGTCATGAGCCACGGGGGCGTTGTACATTTATGGCGAAAGCCGGTAACGGGTGTCATCTGCAATTGTTAACCTATTAAATTCAGCTGTCAAACTCTGACAGTGGCATTAGCAGCGCGTCGGCATGGGGGTGACTCATGAGTCATGGGGGCGTTGTACATGTACGACCAAGCTGCGGTAGCGGGTGTAAGGAGCGGGCTTGCTCCATACCTGACAGATGATGGACCTGCCTCTAACAGTTGCAGGTAGCACTAAGCACCATCAGCGATTGTTAACCTGTTAAATCCAGATGTGAAACTCTGACAGTGGCATTAGCAGCGTGCCGGCATGGGGGTGACTCATGAGTCATGGGGGTATTGTACATGTATGACCAAGCTGCGGTAACGGGTGTATGGAGCGGGCTTGCTCCATACCCATCAGGTGATGGACCTGCCTCTAACAATTGCGGGTAGCCCGAAGCACCACCTACGATTGTCAACCTGGTAATTGCCACCGTCAACCTCTGACAGCAGCATTAACAGCATGCCGGCATGGGGTTGAGTCATTCTAGGCGCCCAACGGCGCAACGGTGACATGATTGTAGGTTACCGATGGGTTGTTCTGATAGCGGGTGGTCTATTGAAGACCTCATTGCTTGTCATTACGGCGCTCCCTTGAAAAACCCTTTGGCTTCAAAGCAAACTGTGATTTTTGTTATAAACAAGATATACAGTATGTTGTATGTAGCACAAGCAATCAGACAAGAGTAGGCTAAGCTGATAAATACAATGAAAAGATAAAAAAAGTATTAAAAAAATGAAAAAAACCCCGTAAAATTCAAATTATTGACCTTTTCCTTCATTAATAATAAAGATAATAAAAAATACACATAGTTGGCACCAGAGAAGTCCGATTTATCCAGATATAAAAATAATTAACCTGATCAGTAAACACCATAAACAGGAAAAAATCAAGAAGCCAAAATTTATTTTTTTATCAATGTAATATGACCAAAAATGCTGTAACAAGCCATAAAAATAATGTGTCTATCTTAAAATATTATGATTAAAAGCATTTTCCCGCAAAAATAACCCATCACACGGCTCCATAGACCTAAAAATGAAAACGTAACGGGTCTAGGAAAATGGCGGGACAAAAAAAATTGCTATTACCAATTTTTTTTTTTCCGGCACTAAAAAAATACACAAACTGGACAAGTTTGCTACCGTAACCATACAGATGAGCAGAATCATATTGCCAAGTTATTTTTACCGCATAGTGTATTATAATAAATAATTCCTAAAAAACATCATTGGAATTGTGTGTTTTTTCGCAGCACTTGGAATTTTTTTTCCTGTCTTCTAGTACTATATCTGGTAAAATGAAGGGTGACATTCAAAAGTACAACTCGTCCCGCAAAACTATGCGATAGCGGCACTAGCTAGGCCCATCAAAGCTTTGACAGTAACTGCTTTGTTAAAAAAAACAAACAAATATATATATATACATAAAAGGTCAAGTATTTTAAAAAAAATTGTGGAGTGCTGCCTGCCTATTTTTGTTTTTATATATATATATATATATATATATATATATATATATATAGTAAGATTACTATTATTATAAATAAAGTAAGATTAAAGTTAAAAGTTTACAAACTAAAAATTGACTTTTACAAAACAGAAGCATAATGTCCAATACAAATCAAAATAGCATGAAATACTTTTTAAAACTCCACCATTCATATCTGAGAAGACTGTCGAGTATCAAAATATACATCAGTTGATGATAACATTTTCTTTTTTTTTTTGTTGTTACTTGATTAAGTCAAATATTTGGAATAAAATCAATCTAAAAGATTTTAAAAAGTAGAATTATGAAATATAACATATATATATAACATGAGAAATAAAAAAAGGTCTTGATGATTGAACAGTACATGAAGTAAAGAAAAAATTAGTAGATATTAAGGATAAAGGAGACTTTGAGGTATGAGGTAAAATCATATAATATTATAGATGTGAAATATTACAAAGAGGTTTTTTGAAATATTATATGATATATATTTGAAATATATATATATATCTATATATATATATATATACCGTATATAGTAATATTTAAATTTTGATATAATAAACATGTATAATACTACATATATAATACAGTACAATAATATAATAATATAATATTTCAAATATGCTTAATAGAAATATATATATATATATATATATATATATATATGGTATATCCTTTCAAAAACCTTCTTTATAATTATACATTTTATACCTATATAATTTTAATATAATATTAAAAGTACATTATGTATATATATATATATATATATATATATATATCTACATATATATGTATATTTTACATTTTATATTAAAATAGATATACATTTTTAGATTTCACACACACACACACACACACACATATATATATATATATATATAAATATATATATATATATATATATATTCAAAAAATCAGAAGGCAGCACTCCATTTTTCTTTAAGTTTGTCTTTCTCTAATGACCCATAACACAGGACGTTTCGGTCAGAAACTGTTGGAAAAAGGTCAGTTCCCGACCGAAACGTCCTGTGTTGTGGGCCATTAAAGAAAGACAAACTTGAAAAAATGGAAGAAAAATGGAGTGCTGCCTTCTCTGATTTTTTGAACATATTGAATGGACAGTAGGATGCTGTTTGTGAAGGATTTTTGCACCCTATTATAATCTCTCGGTGCTGCTCTGAACAAATTATATATATATACATATATATATATATATATCTATGTATATATATATATATATATAATTCTATTAAATATATTTGAAATATTATATTCAAATTATATAGATGCAAAATGTAAAATTATTAAGAGGCTTTTTTAAATATTGTATTATAGTATATATGTTTGAAATATATCATATATATTAGAAATATTACATTAAAATTATATAGATGGAAAAATATTATAAAATAATGAAATATTATATAAAAGAGTTTAGAACCTAGATATGATTATAATCCCATATGTTTAAGGTCAGTGCAAATGTTTTTATTTTTTCTACTGAACTAATTGTTACAATGTATTTATACTTAAAAATGCAGCACTCTTATAAATAGTCGTTTTTTTGTATACAGCACCAATGCGGATTTATGTGTCTATATCCTTACAGACCTCAAACAAGCCCTACGTAGTCTGATCTGGTCCATGTGAAGTCAATCACATTGCAAAATTAGACTTTACACACAGTTTGTTTGTAGTCTGTAACCATGGAGACGCATGGATCTGAACATTCTACTGAATGATTACCCTTTACTATTTGCGGTGCAAAGTTGTTTAAATTTTATTTTAATTTACTGTTTAATTTTACAAGTATAGGAACTAGAAAAACATTTTTTTTTTATTTTTTTTTTGCAAAAGTGTACAGACCCTTAAAAATGTAAAAATTTATCATAAAACAACATATACAGTAAAAATAATATAAAACACTAAAAAAGTCTAACATTTCCATTTATAAGTCAAAAACTTTATCATCATATTCACAAACTTATGTATTCTTGAAAATAAACCCCTTTAACTTTAAGTTTTTTTTTATTTTAATTTCAGTTTGAGGAAGATTTTACTGAAATCGCTTTAAAAATATGTATTTGTATAAAAAAAGAACTGGGATGATTGATTTTCTAAAAGTGAAATTTATATAAAAAAGTGATGATTGATTTTCTAAAAGTGAAATGTGTTTTCATTCTCAATAAAATAGGTGCCCACCCTTAAAAAAAACTCCTTATAGATAAAACTGTTTTGAATGTCGGGTCTACCATTTAACATTCCATATGCATCTTAATGTCGTTGCACCTTAAGTAGGAAAAAAAATACCATATTTTACAAATGTATAGTTGTAAGATCTATTATCAGACACCCATAGACTGACATTTTCAGATGAAGTGCTCTACTTTTTGAAATTCATTGCAAAAAAAAAAAAAAAAACCCTCTTGCATTTAGTCAAAATTAATGAACCCCATGTGGCTGGCAAATGTTATCATCATGTAAAAAGATGCAATCTAAAGATTTTATTTGACATTCATTCCCTGCCATCTTCGTCTTTTGTGTCATGAAGGCAGAGTGATTTCCAGACAAAACTAAGTGTGTCAGCTTGAGTTGATCATTTTGAAAAGAACGTGGAATTAGCACTAAAAAATTTAACACCTATGCTGCCGTGTGAGACTGGAGCGATCTGTATTACAAGAGGATAAATAGGCTTAAGAATACAATGTATCCCATCATATAGGCAATATTATTCTGTAATTCCTCAAGGCAAAGGTCGGCAGGACTAAACTTGACCCTCTAGTATTCTGTATTCTGACCATTGTTGTGTAATGCTTAAGACATTCCCGATATCAATTACTATATTGGCGGCTCATCCGGTATAGCCCAAAACTCCTAACATCTACAGGACTGTTCCTATTATTAAACCCATAAGAGCTGTAGGCAGTCTTGACTTTGAATCTTGGAGTTCAAGCCAATCAATGCTTGTGTAGACCTCAACCCCATCAGTTGTGTTCTAGATATGATCAATAATGGTGGAAATGGGTATGGGCTTCAAATGGATAGTCATTATTGCACCTCTTAGAATAGGCAATTACTTATAACCCAATGCTACTAACTTATACAGGAACGTTCTCATCATTGGACCCATATAAGCTGTAGGCAGCCTTGACTTTGAATCTTGGAGTTCAAGCCAATCAATGCTGTGTAGACCTCAAATCCATCAGTTGTGTTCTAGACATGATCAATAATGGTGGAAATGGGTATGGGCTTCAAATGGATAGTCATAAATGCACCTCTTAGAATTGGCAATGAATTATAACCCAACGCTCCTAACTTCTACAGGACTGTTTTCATTATTGGACCCATAAGAGCTGTAGGCAGCCTCGACTTTAAATCTTGGAGTTCAAGCCATCTAAACAATGCTGTGTAGACCTCAATCCCATGAGTTGTGTTCTAGATATGATCAATAATGGTGGAAATGGGTTTGGGCTTCACATGGATAGTCATAAATGCACATCTTAGAAGTGGCAATGACTTATAACCCAACGCCTTTAACTTCTACAGGACTGTTCCCATTATTGGACCCATAAGAGGTGTAGGCACTAGGCAGCCATCCTTATATGTTGGAGTCTTGGATTTCAAGCTATCAAACCAATACTTGATAGACCTTAATCCTATCACGTGATGATAACTCAGCCCAACGCTCCTACCGTCTACAGGCCTGTTCCCATTATTAGACTCGTAAGAGCTGTAGGAAACCTTGACTTTGAATCTTGGAGTTCAAGCTATCTAACCAATGCTGTGTAGACCTCAACCCTGTAAGTTGTGTTCTAGATATGATCAATAATGGTGGAAATGGACATGTGCTTCACTTGGACAGTCATGACTCCACCTCTTAAAAGCAGCATGATTTACAGCCCAACCTTTTTAACTTCTACAGAACTGTTCCCTTTATTGGACCCATAAGAGCTGTAGGCAGCCATCCTTATGTGTTTGCGTCTTGGACTTTAAGCCATCAAACCAATGCTTGATAGACCTGAAACTTATCAAAAGATGATAACTCAGCCCAACGCTCCTAATTTTTACAGGATTATTCCAATTATTGGACCCATAAGAGCTGTATTCAGCCCAGAGTTTGAATCTCGGACTTCAACCGATCTAATCAATGCTTTATGCTGGACAGACCTCAATCCTGTCAGTTATGTTTTAGATATGATCAATAATGGTGGAAATGGACATGAGCTTTGCATGGACAGTCATAAATGCACATCTTAGAAGTGGCAATGGCTTACAGCCCAACATGCCTAACTTCTACAAGACTGTTCCCATTATTGAACCCATAAGAGCTGTAGGCAACCATCCTTATGTGTTTGAGTCTTGGACTTCAGGCCATCAAACCAATGTGGAATAGATCTTAATCCTATCAGTTGCATTCTAGATATGGTCAATAATGGAGGGGATGGGCATGTGCTTCACATGGACAGTCATGAATGCACATCTTAAAAGTGATGATGACTCAGCCCAACACTCCTAACGTCTACAGGACCATTCCCATTCTTGGACCCAGAAGGGCTATAGGCAGCCATTCTTATGGGTTCGGTTCCTAATCTTCAGAAATAAGCCATCTACCCAATGCTGTATAGACCTCAACCATATCCGTTGCATTCTAGATATGGTCAATTATGGTGGGAATGGGCATGGGCTTCACATGAACAGTCATGACTCATGAATGCACCTCTTTGAAGTGGTGATGACTCAAAGCCTAACACTTATAGCTTCTACAGGACCATTCTCAGTCTAAGGGGTACTTTGCACGCTGCGACATCGCAAGCCGATGCTGCGATATCGAGCGTGATAGTACCCGCCCCCGTCGCAGCAGCGATATCTTGTGATAGCTGCCGTAGCGAACATTATCGCTACGGCAGCTTCACACACACTTACCTGCCCTGTGACGTTGCTCTGGCCGGCGACCCGCCTCCTTATTAAGGGGGCGAGTTGTGCGGCGTCATAGCGACGTCACACGGCAGGTGGCCAATAGAAGCGGAGGGGCGGAGATGAGCCGGTCGTAAATATCCCGCCCCCCTCCTTCCTTCCGCAGAGCCGGAGTTAGACGCGGTGACGCAGGTAGGAGAGGTTCCTCGCTCCTGCGGCTTCTCACACAGCGATGTGTGCTGCCGCAGGAACGAGGAACAACATCGTACCTGTCGCTGCCGCGCAATTATGAAAATGTCGGACCCTACACCGATGATACGATAACGACGCTTTTGCGCTCGTTAATCGTCTCAAAAAGGATTTACACACTACGATATCGACTGCGACGCCGGATGTGCGTCACTTTCGATTTGACCCCACCAATATTGCACCTGCGATGTCGTAGTGTGCAAAGCCCGTCTTAGACCCATAAGGACTATTGGTATCCATCCTTATCTGCTTGGGTTTTCCACTGTAATCCAGCTACTCTATGCTGAATAGACCTCAGAAACATCAGTTCTGTTCCAATTGAGAATGAACATAAGCTTTGCATGTAAATATTAGAAGTGGTGATGACACACAGTCCAACACTTCTAACTTCTACAAAACCATTTGAAAATTTAAACCCACAAGGACTATTGGCCGCCATTGTTATGTATTTGAGCGTTATCCTGTAATGTAAGCCATCAACTTTGCTCAATAGATCTTAACCCTATCAGCTATGTTCTAGATATGCTCAATAATGGTGGAAATGAGCAGGAACTTTACATGGAAAGCCATAAAAGCCCTTCTTAGAAGTGGTGATGACTCACAAGCCGACACTCCTAACTTCTACAGAACCATTCTTGGACCCAAAAGGGCTTAAGGCAGCCATTCTTATGGGTTTGAGTCTTAGGCCATAAGCCACCTGTCCAATATTGGATAGACCTCATCTCTTTCAGATGTGTTCTAAATGTGGTCAACAATTGTGTGAATGAGAATGAACTTCACATGGACAGTCATGAATGCAGGTCTTATAAATGGTGATGACTCACATCCTAACACATCTAACTACTACAGGACCACTGCCATTCTTGAACACAAAAGGGATGTAGGCAGCCATTCTTATTGGTTTGAATGTCAGGCCATAAACCACCTGCCCATTGCTGGATAGACCTCAATTCTATCAGTTGTGTTCTCGATATGGTCAACAAGTGTGGGCATGAGCAGAAACTTCACATGGACAGTCATAAATGCAGATCTTATAAATGGTGATGACTCACATTCCAACACTTCTAACTTGTAAATGGTGATGGTGATGACTCACAAGCCGACACTCCTAACTTCTACAGAACCATTCCCATTCTTGGACCCAAAAGGGCTGTAGGCAGCCATTCTTATGGGTTTGAGTCTCGGGCTATAAGCCACCTGCCCATTCCTGGATAGACCTCAACTCTATAGGTTGTGTTCTAGATATGGTCAACAATTGTGGGCATGAGCAGGAACTTACATGTATAGTCATAAATGCAGTTCTTATAAATGGTGATGACTCACATTGAAACACTTTTATCTTCTACAAGACTATTCCCATTCTTAGAACCACAAAGATAATTGGCCGCCATCCTCATGTGTATGAGTGTTGTGCTGTAAGCCATCTACTCTATGCTCGATAGACCTTAGCCTTATTAGCTATACCTATAGCCATGATATTACCACGGCCAGACAATCCTGTATATGTATAAGGTTAAGTTACCACTAGGGGGTGCAGGGAGTTGGGTAGGAAAAGAACTCCTGAGTGTAGTAAGATGGAAGCCCACTAGAAGTTGCTACCAAGATCAAGGATAGTCACTCAGTTGGAATCTATGCTGGAATATCATGTTCATACCGAGAAGAAAACAAGCCAAAGTCAAAGAAAAGAGCCGAGGTCAGATACCGGGAGATCAAGTAAGCACAGGGGAGGACGTGGGAAACACCGGACAGGAGACTGGAGGACAGGGAGGTATGAACAAAAGGACGGGTAGGAAGGGCAGAAGAAAGGACTGACCAGGGAAACGGAGGTCAGGCCAGGTCGGTGGAACCGAGGTCAGTCGGGTCAGGGAAGAGGGATGGAAGACAGGTCGGGCAAGGGGAGCGGGGCTCAGGACAATCAGAACCGGGTAGCAGGACAAGAACCAGAGCATGTCTCACAGGAACGGATTTTGGAAAAACCCTGTCCCTAGGTTGCAGTTTGTTTAAAAACAAAGTCGGTAGTCCATTACTCCCCCTCTCTGGGTCCAGCGCTGAGTCTCCATCCCTGCTCCTTGTGTCTTTTATTGTCTACAGCACTGATGTCCCATTGACAGCGCTGCAACCAATCAGTGAGCTCAGCGGCTTGTGCCATCAACTCAGGAAGAGAAACCCAGATTCATTGACCTCACTGATTGGCTGCAGCACTATCGTCATGCTTCCAGGTCTGCAGACAATGGAATCAGTAGCGGAGACTCAGCACTGGACCTGGGGAGGATGAAGAAAGCACAGGTTTTTTTTTTTGTTTTGTTTTTTAAAGGGACAGTAGTTTTCGAAAAACAGAAAATCCCTTTAACGCAATGTCCTTAAAAGTCAAAAATTTAGAAAACTCATTAAGATAGCCATACTGTGCCTAATGCTGAGCTTGCATGCAATATCTCTGCTCAGACCCATTAAAGATTATTACAAATGGCCCTATCAGTATTAGAGTAATACGTCTTTTTTTCCTCTTTGTCGCTGCCGTAGTTGAATAGAAATGTGCTGCCATTAGGCACTTACTAGTACACGGTTCCATGCATCTATCACGCCTATAAAACATTTTATAGTTGCATTGTATCAGTTGAATCACTACCCCAGAGATCACCAGAACTATTAAACTCATCTCCTACAGTAATGGAAGGTCATTATTAGCCATAAAAACTCAAACTTCTTGCTTGGCTTTAGGTTTACACTGGCTGGAGAAATTAATAACCTTGCACTCATAATTTCAGGAAACATTTAGAGCAATTGCATTGTGTTAGTAATTAGATGGAGAATTAGAATTTTTTGGAAGAAAAAAAAAAAGAACAGACTTAAATAATAAAATATTCCGGCGTAAGAGCGGTCGGACTAAGTGCCGAAACGTGCAAAATACATTTTGCAAGATTTTTCGAGTTACATCTTTGGTCAGTGAAAGGCCAAATCAGACCCAGATGGATCGAAAGAGGTTTATAGGGCTTTGTACTGTTCAAAAATATTCTTGAATTGGGAAAAACCTGCTCCAAAAAGACTTTTTATTCCACTTTTAAATGCACCTAAAAAAATCCCAGACCTTCCTTAAAGGGACCTGTCATCGGATTTAGCGGCTATAAGCTGCGGCCACCACCACTGAGCTCTTATAGCTATGTGCGCACTAGAAAAGTGATTTTTCTCAAGAAAATTTCTTGAGAAACTTCTGGGAGTTGAAGATTACCGCACCTGCGGTAAAAAAAACGCGCCAAAACCGCTGGAAAAATGCATGCCGCGGTTTTGGTGCGTTTTTGCAGCGGTTTTTGCAGCATTTTTTCCGCAGGTTGGTCCCTGCATTTTTTTATGCTGTAACTGCAATAATATATAAATAAAGCATGTTGAAAAAGAAAAAAAAAAAGAAAGAAAAACAAAAAATAGATAGATAAATGGATAGATAGATAGATAGATAGATAGATAGATAGATAGATAGAGGGAGGGATAGATAGAAGGATAGATAGATAGATGGATGGATGGATGGATGGATGGATGGATGGATGGATGGATGGATGGATAGAGGGATAGATGGATGGATGGATGGATGGATGGATAGAGGGATAGATAGATAGATAGAGGGATAGAGGGATAGAGGGGTAGATAGATAGATAGATAGATAGATGGATGGATGGATGGATGGATGGATGGATGGATGGATGGATGGATGGATGGGTGGATGGATGGGTGGATGGGTGGATGGATGGATGGGTGGATGGGTGGATTGCTGATTGCTAGGGGTCTGACCTATCACAGTAACATTTGTATTGCCCTTTGCATTGGAATCAATCGCAGTTAGGATACATGTGCACCGCCGCTCCATTTATTGTCTATGGGACAATAATAATATATAAATAAACTTTAGATTGATAAATAGATAGATAGATAGATTAATGGATAGATAGATAGAAGGATAGATAGATAGATAGAAGGATAGATGGATGGATGGATGGATGGATGGATAGATAGATAGATAGATAGATAGATAGATAGATAGATAGATAGATAGATAGATAGATAGATAGATTGATTAATGGATAGATAGATAGATAGATAGATAGATAAATGGATAGATAGATAGATAGATAGATAGAGGGATAGATAGATAATGGATAGATAGATTAATGGATAGATAGATAGATAGAAGGATAGATAGAGGGATAGATAGATAGATAATGGATAGATAGATAGAAGGATAGATAGATGGATAGATAATCAATAGATAGAGGACAGATCAATCAATCAATAGATAGAGTCCCTGCGAGGACACTGCAGTTCTCACGAGCAGTAGAGTGTTCACATTACCGACCGTGAGAAATGACCTGTAATTACCTCTCTGTAGTCTCATTACGAGGCTGCATTCAGTACAGTGTCAGTCGTGGCTGCAAGCGTCCTGCGACCTGCGTGGATTACGGAGCTGTGTGTTGGGGGGTGTAATAAAGGGGTGAAAGAGGGGGCTTTTTTGTGTTTTTTTTTAAATAACGGATTTTTCGGTATGTGCATATTCACTTTACTTACGAGTTTATCATGAAAGCTGTCTCAAAGACGCTGCCATGATTAAGCCTGGACTTAGTGGCAGTGATTCACTGCCATTAACTCGTTATTACCCCGATTGCCACCACATCACGGCAATCTGGAAGAATCGGGGACACTCCAGTACTGTCGCATAATAGATGCGACAGTCCTGGGGCAGCTGCGGGCTGATATTCTCGGCTGCGGGAGGGGGGGGGGGCAATAACCTTGGCCCTCGCCCACCCCAGCCTGTGAATACCGGGCCGTCGCTGTGTGTTTACCTCGGCTGGACGGTAAAAATACAGCGGAGCCCACGTTTTTTTTTTTATATGTACGTTTGATTTCTATGTGTATTCTATATGTCTGTGTGTGTGATGTGTGTGTGTTTACTCTCTGCTCCGCTTCCTCTTCTGTCATAATGACATCACTTCCCTGCAAAATGCAGGGTAGTGATGAACATTACCGCAGGTAAACCGCGGCTATACCGCGGGTATACCGCACATCATTTGCTACCTGCGGTATACCCGCGGTATTTCGCGATTACATTACAGTGAATGGAGTAAAATACCGAAGGTACCTGCGGAAAAGAAGTGACATGCACATTTTGTCAAGAAATTTTCTCATTTTGCTCTCTGGTCTGGCGCCTCCTCTCACCGGTCTAGTGCCTCCTCTCTTCCGTGATCGCTGTCCTCCTTCTTCTGAGGTCCATGTGCATGACGCAGTCCTACGTCATCCACACAGGCTGGTATTGAGGTTCTGCACAGACACACTGTGATCTGTTCTGCTTAGGGCAGATCAAAGTATTGTAGTGCGCATGCACAAGCGGTCTGTAACCTCTCCTCATGCCTGCGCATTACAGTACTTTACTCTGCCCTCAACAGGGCAGATCAAAGTGGCCCAGCGCTGGACCGCAATGTCAGTAACCCTTCCCCACACAGCCCCCCAGCAGGTAGCCCCCCCCATTCCCATCCAACTCTGCTCCTGGAAGAGAAAAAGTCACAGGAAGGGTCTGCGGTGGAGGAGGCCAAGACCCCAGTCACCGCTGCAACCGGTGATACGTTTCCCAGGGACTCTTCACCCTCCTTCCATCCCCCTTTACACCTTGCACCAGTCTGTTTGTCTTTTACATGTAGCTATAGCACCCCTGAGGTATCAGGTGCCACAAAATGAAAGAAAGGGAAAGACCTGAAGTAACACCGGAGTGCTGTAACAGAAGTATGGAACCAGGACTCTAGGAACCGTGGGTTAGCTATGGAAGTTGAATACTGCAGGAACCGTGGGACGCCTGTGGAAGTCTGGAACCAAGGCTCACAGCGGGGTGCAGACCCTAGGACAGCGGGACACTTTATGGTCAACTGTTAATTCTGCCAGGTGAGGGGATCTCCAGGGTCCCTCACCACCCAAAGAGTCTGAAGCATCAGCAGCAAAGAGGGGACTGTGGACTGAACCCCTTAAATAGTTGAGGCTGCCTGCAATAGGACCAGTACTGAAATGGAGGGGCTCCTGAGAAGCTTTAGGCCACGGCAGCCCACCACTAACAAGTGTGCACAGAGGACAGCTAACCCAGGTCACAGCTGGCACGGAGAACAAGAGGAGCAGGAACACCTGTAACCGGCACCAGCGGGTCCAGGTAACGGCCACAAGTAAAAGGCAAATTGAAACTGAAATACCGGTGTGGACTGTTTCCTTCTTGCCTCCGTATCCGTACACTGACTGTCCCCTACCATTGCCCCCTCATCATCCACTGCTGGGGCCTATCCCTGCTTACAGGAGGCCCAAAACACCTAAGCTGCACTACTCCATCAGCCCCAGCAAGACGCTGCAGCGCCGGACTCAAAAACCTGGCCGCACACTGCAAGTGGCGTAGTCAAGAACTCCTTTATTTTATTTTCCTTTTTATTTTTCACCCCTTTTTCATCGGACCGACCCCCTGGGTCATGGAACCGGACGCAACCTTGGCTGTTTCCTCCTGCGCACCACATGCCCGAGACCGAGTACCCCACAGCCCTGGAGCATTACACCCCCGAACTTAGCATAGTCGGCAGGATTCTGACTAGACCCGTAACCTCGAGTGACAAGCATGCCTTGTAAACTGAAACTCTGACTAAAAACTTGCAAAATTGCCGCCATTTTGAACATTAAAAACAACTGCGCCACAAACTACAAAACGGCGCGAAAACCAGAGACTCCTCCCCCTGGGAGTGCCTGAACAATGTAAACCGAAACCAATGCAGGGACACTGGAACCCTGCTGCAGAAAGTTTCTGGGAGAGCAGAGCAACAACATGGCTGCCCCAGGGTACAGACCACTGGAACGCACCACCATCCGACCTGGCCAGACCGGACCAGGCCACATCACCTTCTCTGCTGGAGAAGGACCCAGGTGTACCGCCTTCCCCGGCCTGACCAGACAAGGGTGCATCACCTTCTCTAGCTGAGAAGGATCAGGATGCATCGCCTTCCCCGGTCTAGACCGATCATGCTGCACCTTCACTGGGATTGATCGGAGAAGGATGCCATCGCCGACCACCAGGTAGTGTTCCAAGCTGCTGAGGGGGACCCGACAGCGAGCTGCCCGGTTGCAGAAGTAGAAATCCTTGAACCGGGCGATGAGGGAGCAGCAATTGCCAGCTGGAAGCGGATCTGGTTCCCCTACCCAGTTACCTGGTAGCTATGACCTGTTGTGCTACCGAAAAAGTTTTTTGATTCCAGTTTAAAATGTTGATTGACTTTTGTGCCTCATATTCGAGTAAAAAACCTGAAGCCTTTCCCCACATAAAACTGCTCCAAGGAGAGGGGAAAGGTGCAGTTAGGGTCTGTGGCGCAGCAGGCCAAGACCCCCGTCACCACCAGGACCGGTGGCGCACTCTACAGGAACTTGTCACCTTGTTAACCTTTTTGTTCCAGTGGAAAAAAGACACCAGGGACTTTGGGAGGTTTACCACTGGGCAGTGGTACCAGAGACTCTGGGTGGTGGGTGGCAAGGAAGGTTATAAAACTCATGATGTGAATATGTTTAGATTCAATGAAATGTTTAAGAAAGCACCTCCCATAAAGTGAAGAATGTTTTATGTTTACTTTAAAATGTACCTTCTAATCTTTGCAGCCTGCGGACGTGCTGGAGTTAAGCAAGGGGGAATGTAGCACCCCTGAGGTATCAGGTGCCACAAAATATAACCTGTCGAAACACAAACCCTGGAATATCCATGCCAATCAACACACCAGCACCCTCAGGCCACATACACAACCCCAACACCAGACTGGGAGACTGCCTAGCAACAGGTAAAAGGGATAGGCACTGATTAGATAGTCGCCACCCAATCTGTAGGTAGAGACCCAGCGAGGGGGAGGGGTGATTGGTCAGTTGGGAAGTTGGCGGGAGGAAGTAGTCAGTTAAGGTGGAAGTTGTGAGGAGAAGGAGCTGAGAGGAGATGGAAGGAGTCGAGAGTGAAAGTACAGAAAGAAAGGGAAAGACCTGAAGTAACACCGGAGTGCTGTAACAGGAGTGAGGGACTGTGGGGTACGGAACCAGGACTCCAGGAACCGTGGGTTACCTGTAGAAGTGGAATACTCCAGGAACTGCGGGACGGCAGTAAGACTGGGAAACTGCCTAGCAACAGGTAAAAGGGATGGGCACTGATTGGATAGTCGCCACCCAATCTGTAAGGACAGAACCAGCGAGGGGGAGGGGCAAGTGAACAGTTGGGAAGTTGACGGGAGGAAGTAGTCAGTTAAGAGTTGAGTTAGGGGTACTTTACATGTTGCGACATCGGTATTGATATATCGTCGGGGTCACGTCGTTAGTGACGCACATCCGGCGCCGTTACTGACATCGCAGCGTGTAAACCCTAGGAGCGACGATCTCAAAAACGTCAAAAATCGGTGATCGGTGACACGTCGCTCCATTCCATAATGTCGTTACTGCTGCCGGTGTGACACACGCTGTGTGTGACACCACAGGAACGACAAACATCTCCTTAACTGCGTCCACCGGCAATGCGGATGTTATGTCCCGCTCATCTCCGCCCCTCCGCTTCTATTGGCCGGCCGCTTAGTGGCGTTGCGGTGATGCCGAACGCACCTCCCCCTTGAGGGAGGGATTGTTCGGCAGTCACCGCGACGTCGCCGACAAGGTATGTGCGTGTGAAGCTGCCGTAGCGATAATGTTCGCTACGGCAGCTATCACCACATATTGCATGTGCGATGGGGTCGGGTGCTATCGTGTTCGACATCGCTAGCCGATGCTAGGGATGTCGCAACGTGTAAAGTACCCCTTAAGTGAAGAGTTGGGTGTACCCCACAGCCCTGGGGCGTCACATAGCTGATGGGGCCACGGAGCCGGGTCAGGCCAGTCACAGCAACCCCACAAAACCACTGGCCCGGTGATGAGTAACTCCTGAGACCCCGTGGGGCACTACACCTTCCAGTATCCAGCTCCACCCATACAAGATCACCCCTTTTTACATCCAGCCCCACGTATGTAAAATCACCTCTTTCCCTGTATAATCGTCATTAGGCGGACCCTTCACTTTAATATCCCCCAATACTCAGCCCCTATGTAGGAACATCCAGTTATTGTTACATATATTTATTATCCTGTGCCCTCCAAAAACCAAATGCCATCTCATATTACTCAACCTTAGCTCGTTCCTCATCTCCAGCAGCCACAGTACAACGCTGAACACTTCGATGATGGGATCAACTCCGCACTAGAGGAGGAAACCTCTACCCTATCACATCCATTCCAGCCACGACGGGACAGCATTGGCTCCACTGCTTATATTGTGCAGCGGAGCAGCAAGAGCCCTCCCTGCCAGCGCACCACTTATGATAAATGGGGCCAATCTGGCCATTGGCCCCCTGTAGCCTCGGGCTTTATCCTAAGAGGTAAAGGTTCTGATGAAATGAAATGTTGCTACTGGGCTCAATGAAGTCCACCTTATTTAATCTCAAACTCTGGAGTGCTGCCTGTGCTTTTCTATCTATCCTTCTATGTATCTGTCTCTACAGTCCCTTCGGCCCCCTTGAATTTTTCGACCTTTTCCCACATTTCAGGCTTCAAACATAAAGCTAAAAAATTTAATGTTCTGGTGAAGAATCAACAACAAGTGGACACAATTGTGAAGTTGAACAAAATTTATTGCTTATTTTAAACTTTTTTTAAAAAATAAATAACTGAAAATTGTGGCGTGCAATATTATTCATCCCCTTTACTTTCAGTGCAGCAAACTCACTCCAGAAGTTCATTGAGGATCTCTGAATGAGCCAATGTTGTCCTAAATGACTGATGATGATAAATATAAGCCCCTGTGTGTAATCAAGTCTCCGTATAAATGCCCCTGCTCTGTGATAGTCTCAGGGTTCTGTTTAAAGCGCAGAGAGCATCATGAAGACCAAAGAACACAACAGGCAGGTCCATGATACTGTTGTGGAGAAGTTTAAAGCCGGATTTGGTTACAAAAAGATTTCCACAACTTTAAACATCCCAAGAAGCACTGTGCAAGCGATCATATTGTAATGGAAGGAGCATCATACCACTGCAAATCTACCAAGACCCGGCCGTCCATCCAAACTGTCATCTCACACAAGGAGAAGACTGATCAGAGATGCAGCCAAGAGGCCCATGATCCCTCTGGATGATCTGCAGAGATCTACAGCTGAGGTGGGAGAGTCTGTCCATAGGACAACAATCAGTCATACACTGCGCAAATCTGGCCTTTATGGAAGAGTGGCAAGAAGAAAGACATTTCTCAAAGATATCCATAAAAAGTGTAATTTAAAGTTTGCCACAAGCCACCTGGAGACACCAAACATGTGGAAGAAGGTGCTCTGCTCAGATGAAACCAAAATCAAACTTTTTGGGCACAATGCCAAACGATGTTTGGTGTAAAAGTAACACAGCTCATCACCCTGAACACACCATCCCCACTGTCAAACATGGTGGTGGCAGCATCATAGGTTTGAGGCCTGCTTTTCTTCAGCAGGGACAGGGAAGATGGTTAAAATTGATGGGAAGATGGATGGAGCCAAATACAGGACCATTCTTGAAGAAAACCTGGTGGAGTCTTCAAAAGACCTGAGACTGGGACGGAGATTTGTCTTCCAACAAGATAATGATCCCAAACATAAAGCAAAATCTACAATGGAATGGTTCACAAATAAACGTATCCAGGTGTTAGAATGGCCAAGTCACAGTCCAGACCTGAACCCAATCGAGAATCTGTAGAAAGAGCTGAAAACTGCTGTTCACAAACGCCTCCATCCAACCTCACTCAGCTCCAGCTGTTTACAAAGGAAGAATGGGCGAGAATTTCAGCCTCTCCATGTGCAAAACTGATAGACACATTCCCCGAGCGACTGCAGCTGTAATCGCAGCAAAAGGGGGCGCTACAAAGTATTAACTTAACGGGGATGAATAATATTGCACGCCTCAATTTTCAGTTTATTATTTTTTATAAAAGTTTAAAATAAGCAATACATTTCATTCAATTGTGTCACTTGTTGTTGATTCTTCACCAGAACATTAACATTTTTATCTTTATGTTTGAAGCCTGAAATGTGGGAAAAGGTTGAAAAATTCAAGGGGGCTGAATACTTTTGCAAGGCACTGTATATACATTATATATACATAGATAGGCAAATAGATGTACTTGTAAATCGCACATGCAGTGTGTTTTCCCCCGAGGGTTGCAGACACGTCTCGGAGATGCTTTTCATGTGACACTTGCTTTGGTAACAGTTTATATCGTAACGTCTTCCTGATATTATAACGAGAACGTTCTTTGCTGTTGCACATGGAGGATACAAAAATGATAGTCTCGTCGTACAGAAAGATTCTTGTCACCAGTTCACACGCGGAAGACAAAACACCCCGCGTGTGTTGTGTGCGCCGCGGTGATGATGAGGTGGAGAACAGGTGGAGTTCGCTTTCAACATGTCAAATAATTCTGGGGGGGGGGATAGGATATACAAAGGGTGCAAACAGCGATGTCATGTCGTTCACAGAGCTGATAAAAGATTTTCATATTTAAGGAAAAGTGGGACTGAGATAATCCCCTCGGTGCTGTAATGGAGCTGACAGGAGAGCCGAGGTGATAATTCCTTTGATTCCGGAATCAAATAGTTATAAACCGTATTTTGCACGTATGCTTTTAATTTGTCGGCTGCACACGAGAAAGATTTATACAATTTACAAACAAAGCCGAGAACTGAAAAGGGAAATATAATCAGAACAGTTATTATACTGTATATATTACGGGGGGCTGAGTGTGATGGACCACCATTGGAACAGAAAGCACATCGGTGAGACTCTACTCTTCTGGTTTACTGTCACGTGTATAAGGACAGGTTCAGGATTAGCGTCGTTCTCATTTACCATCTGAGATGGGGTTTTTTTTTTCCTTTTGGCATTTAAAGGTTAATCCCTTCCCTGGTGCAGCAGCAGACTTGCCCAGCTGTGGACAGTTGTATTTATTCCCTCTGCTTCCTGGAGAGGTTGCTGGTTATTCTATTCAGTTAGGAGCTAGCTCAGGAGCAGAGAGGACTTGTTCTTACTGCTTCTGTTGTCTGCTGCGATTGTTTTTGGTGATTGTTGGAAGTTGTTTATTCTACCTTCTCTTCTTTGGTTTTCCCCTGGTGCAAGTTTTAGGTGTGTTTGGGTTTTTGTTTACCCCTGCCTGTTGTTCTGTGTTGGTGGAGTTTTGGGGATCTCCGTCCTGGTCAGTTCCATGGGTGGTGGGGACATAGTCTTCAGGGCCAGGATAGGAGACAGGGCCACGTTGGAGGCTTGACCCTGACAATCTTTAAGTCTACCATGAGGATAAGGGAAAGCACAGGGATCCCAGTCTTAGGGGTACTTTGCACGTTGCGACATCGCTACTGCGATATCGTCGGGGTCAAATCGAAAGTGACGCACATCCGGCGCCGGTAACGATTTCGCAACGTGTAAAGCCTAGATGCGCCGATAAACGATCGCAAAAGCGTCGTAAATCGGTGATCTGTGTAGCGTCGGTCATTTCCATAATTTCGGAACGACCGATGTTACGATGTTATTCCTCGTTCGTGCGGCAGCACACATCGCAGTGTGTGAAGCCGCAGGAGCGAGGAACATGTCCTTACCTGCCTCCACCGGCTATGTGGAAGGAAGAAGGTGGGTGGGATGTTTACGTCCCGCTCATCTGTGCCCTTCCGCTTCTATTGGCCGCCTGCCGTGTGACGTCGCTGTGATGCCGCACAACCCGCCCCCTTAGGAAGGAGGCGGGTCGCCGTCCAGAGCGACGTCGCAGGGCAGGTAAGGGCGTGTGAAGCTGCCGTAGCGATAATGTTCTCTACGGCAGCTATCACAAGATATCACATGTGCGACGGGGCGGGTACTATCGCGCTCGGCAGCGCAAGCATCGGATAGCGATGTCGCAGCGTGCGAAGTACCCCTTAGGGTTAACCGTGGAGCCTGTGTACCATCCTTGTCCCCCCATTACATTTCCTGAGAGCTTCCAATGTAAAAAAGTAGATCTCCTGAACTTCCAGAAGATTTGGTAAATATTCCTTCTAAAAAAAACCTCTAAAAATAGTTGTTCTTGAAAGTTTGCTCTGCATGTCATTAGACAGCGCCGTTAGTCACCTGGCATCCAAACATGCATCCGTGGGGGTGGGACCTGGGAACAGGATGTGAAGGAGGCAAAAATGAGCAACAAGGAGAAGCAAATCTCAAAATGAAGATTACATACTGTTAAAAAAATTTCAGTTCGCAAAGTTTGCTGAAGTATGCAAGAATGGAGAGGAAATCATATTTGTTCATTACAGTCTACAGGTAAAGATGGAGTATAACCCCCTCGCGATGGGAAGAGATGGGAAGTGGCATGAAAGCTGTACAGTATATGGAACTTTATCTATAGTTATTTATATTTATATATATATTTCTGCAGAAGTTCTAGAGACTCAACATCTGTGAAATACTCTGTTAAATTCTATCTATAATGAGATGACTCTGCTGATTTTGTCCCTGTCTGTACAGCAAAGCTGAACAAAAAGCTGAAGAGAATGGAAAGTGTCAGGTTACTGTGTGTTCTCCGGTAAGACTTTCTGGTGGCTTAGTGGAACCAATTTATTATGCACGTGGGTGTTGATGCACTGCACCATGGGGTCAGGCTTTTCCTGGAGGAGCGTCAATAAGCAACTCCCAGGTTCTTCACTAGAGCCTCTAATGGTAAGGATAGGCTTGCTGCTGTTGGTAGCCACCAGGTACCACTCCAAGGTAGTCTACGGTATTGTAGCAGCTGACCCTAAAGGTTCAGATAGGCAGGTACGGATGCAGGAGATGGGCAGAGCAGGATCCGGAGCTGGAGTGGATTCTGGTACAGAATCTAACAGGAAAGCTAGTGCAGATAGTCAGCTTCAGGTACAGGCAGGGCAGCCTAGCCACAAGGCACAAACAGGCACAGGACACCAGAACCGAACACAGGCACTAGATACTGGATATAGATTAGCCCCGCCCCTTCTGGTCACACAGGTATGACATCAGCACAGGTCCTTCTAGTCACTTATTTATGTTAATTCTATTATAGAATGGTTTTACTAACTAACTAGAAGGACCTGTACTGGTGACCCAGGTGACCAGAAGGGGAGGAGCCTCAGCCAACAGAAAAATAAGGTTTCTTCCTGGTATTAGCTATGTTGGCTGAGGTCCCACCCCTTCTGGTCACATGGGTATAATATCAGCACAGGTCCTTCTGGTCCCTTATTTTTGCTAATTCTATTATAGAATCATTTTACTAACTGACTAGAAGGACCTGTTCTGATATCATACCCATGTGACCAGAAGGGGCGGGGCCTCAGCCAACAGAAAAATAATGTTGCTTTCTGCTATCAGTTATGTTGGCTGAGGCCTCGCCCTTTCTGGTCACATGGGTAGGACATCAGCACAGGTCCTGCTAGTCACTTATTTATGCTAATTCTATTATAGAATCGTTTTACTAACTGATTAGAATGACCTGTGCTGATGTCACACCCAGGTGACCAGAAGGGGAGGAGCCTCAGCCAACAGAAAAATAAGGTTTCTTCCTGGTATTAGCTATGTTTCCTGAGGCCCCACCCCTTCTGGTCAAATGGGTATGACATCAGCACAGGTCCTTCTGGTCCCTTATTTATGCTAATTATAAAATAATTTTACTAACTGACTAGAAGGACCTGTTCTGATATCATACCCATGTGACCAGAAGGGGCGGGGCCTCAGCTAACAGAAAAATAAGGTTTCTTCCTGGTATTAGCTAAGTTTCCTGAGGCCCCACCCCTTCTGGTCACCTGGGTATAATATCAGCACAAGTCCTTCTGGTCCCTTATTTATGCTAATTATAAAATCATTTTACTAACTGACTAGAAGGACCTGTTCTGATATCATACCCATGTGACCAGAAGGGGCGGGGCCCCAGCCAACAGAAAAATAATGTTGCTTCCTGGTATCAGCTATGTTGGCTGAGGCCTCGCCCTTTCTGGTCACATGGGTAGGACATCAGCACAGGTCCTTCTAGCCACTTAGTAAAATGATTCTATAATAGAATTAGCATACATAACAGGGGGAGAACGGATCGTCAGGGGGTGGGAATCACTATGAAAACCAACCCCAGCTATCAGCTGATCAGCAGCTGCTGCCAATCAAAAAGCTGCTCATTTTACAAACTTTACTTGCTTGCGTAAGTCATTTTATTGTGCAAAATACAAAAGTTTATACCGATATTTTTAAATAAAGCTAATTAAAAAGTTTCCTGCGCAGAGACGTGAAGGGTCTCTCGTTAAATAATGAACCTTTTATACTGAACGATCCGTTTCATGTAACACACGGAATAATGAACAGAATGAAGACACATATATCACAACTTACCATCCCCCGATTAGAAATGGGTTAAATCACGGCGATCACGTCCGTGGCGAAGCCGAAAGATTAAAACGTTTTTAATTGGTGACACGTTGGTAGCGCTCACACGTCGACCATTGATAGCGTTCTTAGCGGCCGCGAGGACACATTCAGCCTCCCTTGTAATTACGCTGTTATTTTTCAGCTTCATATATAACATTGACACTAAATGTTTTCAATTTGTACATAATGCTTCGTTAAAAGCCTATTTGGCTTCATTTGTGTTTCCAAGCACTTGGGCCATTATTAATCCATGGAGTGCAGGCGGAAATAAAATAAAGAATGTCAACCACTCATTATACAGGACAAGCCGGAGCTCCGCACCCCTCCAGACAATCAAATCCTGCATTACATTCATAGGAGATTGCAGACAAACCCACAGAACTCATCTGGAGATACCGTAACTGCACAGAAGGGAAGACGGACGGACGCAAGAGGCTGACAATCGATCGGGGGGGGGGGGGGGGTTTACGCCATCAATGGCGCATACTTTACCATTAATTGATGATATACTGTATGGAGACCTGCAAACCATTCTACTACAACACCCATCAGGAAGCAGAGAATGAATGAAAGGATTGCAAGCTTTAATAAATAAAGTCAATTTGTTATGTAAATAAATATACGTGACATCATTTAATGATCAACTGTTTAATTGTGGTTTTTGTGTTATGTGAATATCTTTTTTACATTTTTGTAAAAAAAAGTTATAATTTAATTATAATGTAACAGAATTGGTAAATTTGTACTTACAATCTTTACTCTGGACACTGGGGCTACTTTTGACTCAAACTTCATCCTGTCCATTCAAGGAGACTTACCAGCATTTTCTCTATCAGAGGCAGGATTACAATGACCGATAACACCTCTATATACAGTAGATAACACAGGATCCACCATTCACAATAGGTGATGTCACAGCTCACCTCCTCCTCCTCCTGTATAATGACAAATAATACCTCTATATACAGTAGATAACACATAATCCACCATTCACAATAGGTGATGTCACAGCTCACCTCCTCTTTCCTCCTCTACAATGACTGATAACACCTCTATATACAGTAGACAACACAAGATCCACTATAAACAATAGGTGATGTCACAGCTCACCTCCTGCCCCTCCTGTATAATGACCGATAACACCTCTATATACAGTAGATAACACAGGATCCACCATTCACAATAGGTGATGTCACAGCTCACCTTCTCCCCCTCCTGTACAGTGACTGATAGCACCTCTATATACAGTAGATAACACAGGATCCACCATTCACAATAGGTGATGTTACAACTCACTTCCTCCTCCTCCTCCTCCTGTACAATGACCAGTAACACCTCTATCTACAGAAGATAACACAGGATCCACCATTCACAATAGGTGATGTCACAGCTCACCGCCTCTTTCCTTTTCTACAATGACTGATAACACCTCTATATACAGTAGACAACACAGGATCCACTATAAAGAATAGGTGATGTCACAGCTCACCTCCTGCCCCTCCTGTATAATGACTGATAACACCTCTATATACAGCTGATAATACAGGATCCACCATTTACAATAGCTGATATCACAGCTCACCTCCTTCCCCTCCTGTATAATGACTGATAACACCTCTATATACAGTAGATAACACAGGATCCACCATTTACAATAGCTGGTATCACAGCTCACCTCCTTCCCCTCCTGTATAATGACTGATAACACCTCTATATAAACCAGATAACACAGGATCCACCATTCAAAATAGGTGATGTCACAGATCACCTCCTCCTCCTGTGCAATGACTGATAACACCTCTATAAACAGCTGCTAACAGAGGATTCACTATTTACAATAGGTGATGTCACAGCTCGCTTCCTCCTCCTGAACAATGACTGATAGCACCTCAATATAGAGTAGATAACAAAGGATCCACAATTCACAATAGGTGATGTCACAGCTCACCTCCTCCTTTAGAATGACTGATAGCACTTCTATATACAGTAAATAACACAGGATCCACAATTCACAATAGGTGATCTCACAGCTCACCTCCTCCCTCTCCTGTACAATGACTGTTCACACCTCTATATACAGTAGATAACATTGGATCCACCATTCACAATAGGTGATTTCACAGCTCACCTCCTCCTCCTGTACAATGACTGATATCACCTCTATATACAGTAGATAACACAGGATCCATCATTCTCAATATAAGATGTCACAGCTCACCTCCTCCTCCTGTACAATGACTGATAACACCACCATTTATAATACGGGCATCTCCTCATCTGGACCACGTTCGGTGATCGTTTGCCAACTCGGCAAGCCATATTGTACCGGCCATGGGTATAATATGGGTCAAGCCAAGATTATATCTGTAATGACAGGAACGACCAGAATCTCCAATAATCAAAAACTCCAAATTGCAATTTTGAAAATTTCCTAAAGTTGGACATTCACCCGTAAAGCGTCATAGGGTCGTGAAATAAAAACACCCAATTGTGAATTTCTTGGAATGTTCCGAAATTTGCTGTAAAATATTCGTCTTTATATAAATTCTAAATCACATTCTCCTTGGAATGAAATGTTTTCAAATCTTTCAAAATCAAATCTTTATATAGCGCTAACATATTCCGCAGCGCTTTACATACATCAGGAACACTGTCCCCATTGGGGCTCACAATCTAAATTCCCTATCTGTATGTCTTTGGAGTGTGGGAGGAAACCGGAGAACCCGGAGGAAACCCACGCAAACACGGGGAGAACATACAAACTCCTTGCAGATGGTGTCCTTGGTGGGATTTGAACCCAGGACCCCAGCGCTGCAAGACTACAGTGCTAACCACTGAGCCACCACAAGACTGCAGTACTAACCACTGAGCCACCACAAGACTGCAGTGCTAACCACTGAGCCACCACAAGACTGCAGTGCTAACCACTGAGCCACCACAAGACTGAAGTGCTAACCACTGAGCCACCACGACTGCAGTGCTAACCACTGAGCCACCACAAGACTCAAGTGCTAACCACTGAGCCACCACAAGACTGCAGTGCTAACCACTGAGCCACCACAAGACTGCAGTGCTAACCACTGAGCCACCACGACTGCAGTGCTAACCACTGAGCCACCACAAGACTGAAGTGGTAACCACTGAGCCACCGTATCATTTCTTATGATTTTAGTTTAAATGATAAATGTGAAGCGTGTTGCGGTGATTGGTCCGCCGCAGTCGCCTCGTCTTCTCGTGTCCATACGTTACATAGATGGGCAGGAGGGGCTGACAGATAGGAAATCTTTGATGATTATGGAGATTACTGAGCTATTTACTTGCAGAGTTAATTAACAATCAATCCAAATTATCACTCGGAGCCCAGATGCGAGTCACGTCAGCTCCTCCGGAGGAATCTCTATAGATCGGAGAATGTGGAAGACAAAAGAGCGACTAACGGCAAGAAACACAACGTTACTCAGCATCTTCTCATCTAAAGAAATGGATGGAATATAACAGTGAAGAAAATGTAGCAATTCATGGGGTATATTCAGGTTGTTGCATTCACATGCCATGATCAAAGTGCGGTTTTGCCCCATTTTCTAAAAAAATTGCCACATTTTTTGCTTCAAAAAATGATTTTTGGATAGCCCATATGGCTATCCAGTCATTGTACAGGAGGGGGAGGAAGTGAGCTGTGATAACACATGATCCAACATTTACAAAAAGTGATATCAGCTGTGTATAAGGTGTTATAATAGTACAGGAGGAGGAGGCGAGCTGTGATATCACTTATTGTCAATGGGGAGCCTGTATTATCAGCTGTGTATAGAGGCATTATCAGTCATTGTACACGTGGAGGAGGTGAGCTGTGATATCACTTATTGTAAATGTTGGATCAGGTGTTAACTTATCAACTGTGTATAAGGGTGTTATAAGTCATTTTACAGGAGGAGGAGGTGAGCTTTGATATCACCTATTGTAAATGTTGGATCATGTGTTATCAGCTGTGTATAAGGTGTTATCATTGTACAGGAGGAGGAGGTGAGCTGTTACATCACTTATGGTAAATGTTGGATCAGGTGTTATCAGCTGTGTATAGAGGTGTTATCAATCATTGTACAGGAGGAGGAGCTAAGCTGTGATATCACTTATTGTAAATGTTGGATCAGGTGTTATCAGCTGTGTATAGATAGAGGTGTTAGCAGTCATTGTACAGGAGGAAGAGGTAAGCTGTGATATCACTTACTCCCACTCCGAGATGTGACAGTTATATACTGGATATAGAGGTGTTATCAATCATTATACATGAGGAGGAGGTAAGCTGTGATATCACAGAACCCACCATTCACAGTATATCATCGATTGTGAATGGTGGGTCCTGTGTTATCAGCTGTGTATAGAGGTGTTATCAGTCATTGAACAGGAGGAGGAGGAGGTGAGCTGTGACATCACTTAATGTGAAAGGTGAATACTACTGTATTTGTGCCTCTGATCATAAAGAAAATGCTGTAGATTCTTCCTGAAATGACTGAAAGTACCATTTTAAAAAAGTGCCAGTAATCATTAAAATTTGCAAGTTCACTAATTTTGTTTTTAAATTCAAATTGTGATATGAAACAAATAAAAAAATAAAAACAAAAACCTGTTTTATTTTATATTATTGTACTCTTGTAGATGAGAATCTGACATGTAAAACTTGCACTTATCAGGTATTTATGGTATATACAGTACTCTGCAGGGGCGGTCATATCATTAGTGCAACCTATGCAGCCGTACAGGGGTCCAGTCACACCCCCCCTCAAAGTAGGCAGAGAGCTTCTGCCATTGACAGGACTATTAAGCTATGCGCACGTTGCAGATTGGTGCAGACATTTTCTGCATCAAATCTGCACCATCTGGCAGAAAAACGCATGCATTTTTGGTGCATTTTTCTTAATGCAGTCAATGCGTTTCAGGGCTAAAAAATGCAGGAAAAAAATGCATAACTGACGTGGTGCAGATTGTTTTCTGCACCAAATCTGCAAGGAAAAATTAAACATGTGCACAGAATTCAGAATTGCCTCATTGACACTGTCAAATATACCTCTTTAAGGCCATGTGCGCACTAGAAACTGACTTTTTCATAAGGAAAAACCGGACCCTCTGAAAGAATCCCGCACCCGCGGTAAAAAAAAAAAACGGTTTAGTGCTGATTTGGTGCGGAATTTCTGCAGTTTTTCCACAGGTTGGTCCCTCCTGTGGGTTTTTACCAATAATTAATGGCAAAACCGCAGGTACCTGCAGAAAAGAAGTGGCATCCACATTAACTCCGCAGCAGAAATCCGTGGGTAAATGCGCAGGTATAAAAAAAATGCAGTGTGCGCACAGCATTTTTTTATACCCATAGATTTTGCTGGGTAAAGACTGCAGAAATGTTAGACACATTTTCTGCAGAAAATCCTCAGTAAAATCAGCGGTATATCCGCAGCGTGTACACTAGAAAATGGAATTTTCTTAAGAAAGTTCCGGATCTCTGCAAGAATCCCGCACCCGCGGCAGAAATCCGCACGCAAATTCTGCATGCGGATTTAGTGCGGGATGTTGCAGATTTGCCGCGGAATTGCTGCAGAATTTCTGCGTTTTTTCCGCAGGTTGGTCCCTGCGGGTTATTACCAATAATTGATGGTAAAACCGCAATGACCTGCAGAAAAGAAGTGACATGCACATTAATTCCGCAGCGAAAATCCCGCGGGTAAATCCGCAGGTATAGCAAAACGCAGTGTGCGCACAGCATTTTTTTTATACCCATAGGTTTTGCTGGGGAATGACTGCAGCAATGTTAGACACATTTTCTGCAGCAAATCCGCGGCACATCCACGGTAAATCCGCAGCGTGCCCACATAGCCTAAATCCGCAGCGTGTGCACACAGCCTAAATCCGCAGCGTGCGCACATAGCCTAAATCCGCAGCGTGCGCACATAGCCTAATCCCACAGCGTGCGCACATAGCCTAAATCCGCAGCGTGCGCACTTAACCTAAATCCACAGCGTGCGCACATAGCCTAAACCAACAGCGTGCGCACATAGCCTAAATTTACAGCGTGCGCACATAGCCTAAATCCGCAGCGTGCGCACATAGCCTAAATCCGCAGCGTGCGCACATAACCTAAATCCCCAGCGTGCCCACATAGCTTAAATCCACAGCGTGCGCACACAGCCTAAATCCGCAGCGTGCGCACATAGCCTAAATCCGCAGCGTGCGCACATAGCCTAATCCCACAGCGTGCGCACATAGCCTAAATCCGCAGCGTGCGCTCTTAACCTAAATCCACAGCGTGCGCACATAGCCTAAACCAACAGCGTGCGCACATAGCCTAAATTTACAGCGTGCGCACATAGCCTAAATCCGCAGCGTGCGCACATAGCCTAAATCCGCAGCGTGCGCACATAGCCTAAATCCGCAGCGTGCGCACATAGCCTAAATCCGCAGCGTGCGCACATAGCCTAAATCCGCAGCGTGCGCACATAGCCTAAATCCGCACGCTGCGCACATAGCCTAAATCCGCAGCGTGCGCACATAGCCTAAATCCGCAGCGTGTGCACATAGCCTAAATCCGCAGCGTGCGCACATAGCCTAAATCTGCAGCGTGCGCACATAGCCTAAATCCGCAGTGTGCGCACATAGCCTAAATCTGCAGCGTGCGCACATAGCCTAAATCCACAGCGTGCACACATAGCCTAGACTTGAAGACTGGTGTTACCAGGTGAAGTCGGGGATCGGTGATGTGGCGCCCTGGACAAGCCAGGGGCCACAGAGAACAACATCAACACACCCCACACTCCCAGCAGGCACACTGAAGTCAGACACAAAACCCTTGTTGCCTTCCTCCAGGGGCTGATGTTCACACCAGGGGGTGGGCCAGGCGGTTGGTCCCGCCCACCGAGGAGTTCACAGTCCTGGAGGCGGGAAAAACAGGCAGATTAGTTTTGGAGGTGAAAGTGGAAGGAGGAGAAGTGGTAGTGGAGCAACTAACTGACAGCGTCCGGGTGTGTGGCCCGGGCGAGACAGCAAGGTTGGCAGACGGTGGTGACCGTCTGCAGGAGTGGCTGATTGGAGTCTACCGTAAGGACCGTGGACGGGCGGTGGCCCGGCGGTACCGGACCAGTACGCAAAGAGAAGCCAGCACCATCTGGCAGAGGCTTACGGACCCCGGCAAGGCTAGGAGTCGCCGTGAATTTGCCAAATTCGTTAGTGAAGGGAACCTCCTGGGTTTCCCAACAGCCAAGTCCCGACAGAAGGCAACAGTCCAACCAAAGTGAGGTAGACACCGCCACCGCCAAGGCAACCGTTTCTCAGGGCCAGAGCCTGCGGGCAAAAGGGGCTCCTCCGGCTCATATCCAAGCTGGGGAGCGGGTTACCGGTGGGAACCCATTGGAACCATCTACCGTATCTAGGTACAGGGAAAGGCAGTCACCATCAACCTGCCGGGAGAAAACAACACCGCAGCCGTCTGTGGGACCCGTCCATCCAGCCGTGTGTTTTACCGAGAACTGTGTCCTCATCATTGGCTGAGTGAGTACCACCGTGCCGTGCGGCACAGCGCTGCCCCTGCGACCCTGCACCTCACCAGGCCCTGTAACCCGCCTGCCATCCATCCCTACCCCATCACCGGGCCCCGGGACAACCAACCCCCTACCCACGGAGGGGTGAAATAACAACCAAGCTGCTCCCTGTCACCGCTCCCGGGATCCCCGTCTAGAGCAGCGGTGGTGTCACCAATATCACCACAACCATGGGTGGCGTCACGGACAATAATCAAAACCCACACAATCAAAAATCCCCTTTTCACTCACGGGCGAGGAGCGCCGCTCGAGTCCCCGGGATCCGGCCCACCGCTCGAGCCACCACAGAGCAGCAGCAGCAGCAGCCGGACCCGAGCAGTGGGAGAGCGCAGCGTCCCCTCCTCCGCCCGCGACAGTGACGGATTCAGGCTGATGGAAGATGGCGGGATCCTCAGCAGACAGTAACCAGGAGACTTCCTGGGGAATCAGCAGTCAGGACCAGGTTAAGGTGGCAGGACGGGCTCTGTGGAAGAGACAGAGTTAAACGGAGACAAGGCACAATGGGACCTGAACACCTAGCTATGGGAACACGCTGATCAGGCACCGCCCACCTGGAAAGGGAAGTCTTATATACCCTGTACCATATCCTGTTCCAGGGATGCTGGGCCTATAAGACAAGATGAGTGAGCACGGCGCGCGCCCTAATACACATGCATGAAGCCCGGGAGCCAGAGGCAAACACAGGAGGCCGGAGGGACCACTGAGCAGGGAGCACGAGGGACGCAGGGGAGCACGAGCGGGAGCAGCGGCCGCGATCAGTGAGCACGTGGACCGGATCAGTGGGTACAGAGCGGCGTTGTGACACCGAGACCGGATCAGTGGTTAAGGAGCGGTGCCGGGACACCGGGAGCGTGACAGCACATAGCCTAATTCCACAGCGTGTGCACATAGCCTAAATCCACAGCGTGCGTACATAACCTAAATCCACAGCGTGCGCACGTAGCCTAAATCCGCAGCGTGCGCACATAGCCTAAATCCACAGCGTGCGCACATAGCCTAAATCCACAGCGTGCACACATAGCCTAAATCCACAGAGTGCGCACATAACCTAAATCCACAGCGTGCGCACGTAGCCTAAATCCACAGCGTGTGCACATAGCCTAAATCCACAGCGTGCACACATAGCCTAAATCCACAGCGTGCGTACATAACCTAAATCCACAGCGTGCGCACATAGCCTAAATCCACAGCGTGCGCACATAGCCTAAATCCACAGCGTGCACACATAGCCTAAATCCACAGCGTGCGCACATAGCCTAAATCCACAGCGTGCGCACATAGCCTAAATCCACAGCGTGCGCACATAGCCTAAATCCACAGCGTGCGCACATAGCCTAAATCCACAGCGTGCGCACATAGCCTAAATCCACAGCGTGCGCACATAGCCTGAATCCACAGCGTGCGCACATAGCCTAAATCAACAGCGTGCGCACATAGCCTAAATCCACAGCGTGCGCACATAGCCTAAATCCACAGCGTGCGCACATAGCCTAAATCCACAGTGTGCGCACATAGCCTAAATCCACAGCGTGCGCACGTAGCCTAAATCCACAGCGTGTGCACATAGCCTAAATCCACAGCGTGCACACATAGCCTAAATCCACAGCGTGCGTACATAACCTAAATCCACAGCGTGCGCACATAGCCTAAATCCACAGCGTGCGCACATAGCCTAAATCCACAGCGTGCACACATAGCCTAAATCCACAGCGTGCGCACATAGCCTAAATCCACAGCGTGCGCACATAGCCTAAATCCACAGCGTGCGCACATAGCCTAAATCCACAGCATGCGCACATAGCCTAAATCCACAGCGTGCGCACATAGCCTAAATCCACAGCGTGCGCACATAGCCTAAATCCACAGCGTGCGCACATAGCCTAAATTACATTTTTGACTCTCAACATCATCTTTGTTTTCTACACGTGTCCATTCTTCAGGATATTGGGTTCTGAAATTCTTGCAGTTTGCTATAGGTAGAGATTCCTAATGTGAAAACGACTCTTGTTTTTGCCGTACGGTTGCAATCGCCGTGCCCTACATTCGTTCACACTCGCTTTCCTTTGTGCAAACGCCCCCACATATCAGGCGTCGGTGGAAACGGTCATGTCCCCGTGTCGTCGCACAACAGTATTTGGTAAATGTTTCCATTAACCGTTGCTAGATGTTAACGTGTTGATTATAAATGTATATATTTATATGCACATATAATTATCTCCCGAATAAAAATCTGACTGAGACGAACCCGTATCTTCTAAATTATGTACATTTTTAATGTCTTCATCTTGTGTACATTAAGAAATGCTTTTTTTTTTCATTACGGGGATAACAGCCGACCATTGATTTTCAAGTATTTGAGTCAATTTAAATTCTTAGGAAAGCTATAATTTGCACATATCGATGGAAGAAGGAAGCTTATTTTGCATAGTGTTTTATCAGAGGTCACTCGGCTATATCACTTTGCAGAAAGAAGAAAAACATTTATGTTCCGTGTCTAACTTGACCCTTGCACCCGTATGTCAGAAAACTGAAATATGCAATTTTCGGGACGGAGATGGACATTGCCGGAGCGCAGTGTTTAATCCTTTTTATTTACTTTAAGGTTTCTGTAATTGGAGGCTGCTTATCCTACATAAGATAGCACTAATCTTGAGTGCCCTTGGACACGCGACATTATTCCGGTTATATATAATTTATTATCAGTCATACACTCGCGATTGTCCAATATGGAAGAATGAAGGCGGAAATATTCATAAGAAATAGGAGTAATGTTGCAAATTGCAAACTGAAAAATATATTAAAACTAGCTGTAGTACCCGGCATTGCCCGGTATAGTAAGTAAGGGCTCTTTTCCACTTGCAATTTCTATGTGCGAGTGCGATCCGATAAAACATCCATCGGATCGCACTCACACCGGTGTTAATCAATGAGGCAGTGTCCTCTTGCTTATTTTTCTTCATCATGAAACGTGCTCTCGGTGAAATCACAGCATGCTGAGTTTAGAAGCGAGTCTCGCCACGCACCCCCATACAAGCCTATGGGAATGTGTGAAACATCGCACTGCACTGGCATGTTATGCAACTGCAGTGCGATATACACAGAGACAGACAGCGGAGGAGATGGGAGAAAGTGCTCCCTCCCTTTTCTCTGAGGCTCTTCACCCTCTTCTTTTTATTGTGCCTTCACTTCCTGTGGAGAGACAAAGACTGGCCCTCAATTTCTGTACAGAGACAAAGACCAGCTCTTACTTCCTGTACAGAGACAAAGACCAGCTCTTACTTCCTGCACAGAGACAAAGACCACCTCTCACTTCCTGTACAGAGACAAAGACCAGCTCTCACTTCCTGTACAGAGACAAAGACCACCTCTCACTTCCTATACAGAGACAAAGATCACCTCTCAGTTCCTGTACAGAGACAAAGACCAGCTCTCACTTCCTGTACAGAGACAATGACCAGCTCTCACTTCCTGTACAGAGACAAAGACCAGCTCTCACTTCCTGTATAGAGACAAAGACCAGCTCTCACTTCCTCTACAGAGACAAAGAGCAGCTCTCACTTCCTGTATAGAGACAAAGACCAGCTCTCACTTCCTGTATAGAGACAAAGACCAGCTCTCACTTCCTCTACAGAGACAAAGAGCAGCTCTCACTTCCTATACAGAGACAATGACCAGCTCTCACTTCCTGTACAGAGACAAAGACCAGCTCTTACTTCCTGTACAGAGACAAAGACCAGCTCTCACTTCCTGTACAGAGACAATGACCAACTCTCACTTCCTGTACAGAGACAATGACCAGCTCTCACTTCCTGTACAGAGACAATTACCAGCTCTCACTTCCTGTACAGAGACAAAGACCAGCTCTCACTTCCTCTACAGAGACAAAGAGCAGCTCTCACTTCCTGTATAGAGACAAAGACCAGCTCTCACTTCCTGTATAGAGACAAAGACCAGCTCTCACTTCCTCTACAGAGACAAAGACCAGCTCTCACTTCCTGTACAGAGACAATGACCAGCTCTCACTTCCTGTACAGAGACAAAGACCAGCTCTTACTTCCTGTACAGAGACAAAGACCAGCTCTCACTTCCTGTACAGAGACAATGACCAACTCTCACTTCCTGTACAGAGACAATGACCAGCTCTCACTTCCTGTACAGAGACAAAGACCAGCTCTTACTTCCTGTACAGAGACAAACACCAGCTCTCACTTCTTGTACAGAGACAAAAACTAGCTCTCACTTCCTGTAGATAGAGTAAAGGGTACTTTACATGCTACGACATCGCTAGCGATCTCGTTAGCGATGTGAAATTCTAGATCGCAAGTGCGATCTTTCGAGATCGCACATGCGTAAAATGACCTATGTGCGATCTCAAAAGATTGCACTTGCGATCTAGAATTTCACATCGCTAACGAGATCGCTACCGATGTCGCAGCATGTACAGTACCCTTAAGACCCTCCCTCACTTTTTGTAATTTCTGGAGGCATCTTTTCTTGTATAGATGGATTACACCTGACAACAGACAAAGGACAAGACATCAGATGTGAGACATCTAGAGGCTGGCACCTTGGATTGAGGAATTGTTAATTTATCAAATTATTTTTCATGTGAGATCTCGTTGCCTGAAAGTACAGGGACCATTTACTTAATCATGTTATGTTCTTCCAAGTCTATAAATGTTGATTTGACCAACTACAATTCTGTATTTCAGAACAGAGTATTGCCAGCGGAAGCCGAGAAGATCGACCTAAAACTAAAGAAAAGTTGTCTCCAAAACACAAACCACCACCAAGTCCCGACACAGGAGATGAGTCTTTCCAAGAAAGCAACCACCCAAGAAAGCAACTGGTTACATATTCTTCAAATGAAGAGTGTAGCAAGAGTCTCTCGTACAAAGAGGCAAAACAGATAACACCCCACCAAACAAATAATGAAGGTACGTATCAATATAACGTGATTATGGATAGTGCTCATATTCTTCTGGATTGTTAGACAGGATTATAAAAACATGCACCATGACATCGATCTTTATAAGGCTTGTGTCTGGTATTGCATCACCTTTCTCCAGGTCTCACCTTTTCCGTAGAATTTCTAACCCAGTTCTCCTGTCCTCTTCTAGGTGTCTCCAGTCCTCTTCCATACTCAGGTTTGGTTCTTAGTGGCATAGTGGCCTATGGAAATGACAAGACATTTCGTTGTCATGATGTTGGTGGCCAACTCATGGCGTGGCAATGCCTAATCAGCACCGAAGACATACCAGACTGCATTAAAGTTGGAAGAGGACCAGTGGCACCTAGAAGAGGACTGGGGACATCTAGAAGAGGACAGGAGGATGCGGCAATAAACTGCACAGAGGAACATGTAGGGATTGGGGAGAGGTGAGTTTTAGGTATGAGTGTATCAATGAACATTTAAATTTGATGGGTCGTCCTTTTTTTCCTGGGAAATTTGATTTGTAGAGAAATTACGATCTGTAAATTGAATGTTCCTTATTAGGCTCTTGTGTTTATATAGACCCTAGAGCACAATAAAAGTAGTAATCATAAAATAGAAAAAATCTTTATGCTCACCTCACTGCTCCCCTCTCCAGCCCCCTTTGCCCCTCACCGTAAACTATCCGGTCTTCGTCACATCTTCTGATCCCCATCTCTCGCACTAAAATCTTCAGGCTACTCACAGTGAGCCACCACATCCAACTCTGATGATGGTTCTCCATAAATGCTCAACAAGTCATGGCCCACAACATGACATTGTATCACAACATAGTCTGTTCATGCACAGAATCACCTCGATCACCCCAACAGCGTCGGACGTTCTGGCTCACTGGGAAATGCTTGGGAATTTCAGGAGAAGTGGCAAGGACCAGAAGATGTGATGAGGACCAGAAGGTTGACGATGAGGAGCAAAAGAGCTAAGATATGAGCAATGAGGTGAATATAAAGATTTTCATATATTTTTTAAACATTCTGATGGCCCTTTATGGTTCAAAAAATGTTGGCCAGCAGAAGAAGCAAATTACTAAAAATCCTCAATGATAATTGTGGATTTTTGTAAAATTTGGATAGAGCTCAATTCCAAATATATATTCACTTATATATTTAATAAAAGAAAAAATATTGAGTCTATTATACTCTGGATCTGGAGAGACCTCAGTACAAGGTAAGGCAAATTCCATCTGCATCAAATAAATGTAAAATGATCTAATAGCCTGACCAAATTTTAGCAAATTTGCGAAATTTCTACTGATTTGCTCTTTTCCTTTGGCTAGCATCTGAACTCTGACAAACCCTTTGTTCTGTCCTTTTCTTAAGGGCTTGACATTCCCTATATCTTGAGTAGAGATGAACAGATCTATTGACGTTTGGTCGGGGGTCAGCAGGGCTTTAGATAAACTTCGGTTTGGGACTTGGACCCGAACTTGACCTGAACCCCAATGGAAGTCACTAATAGGGCAGTTCGGATCTCAGTCATAAATAGATCACTTCCGGGGGTGGGTGGACGGGGTTTTTTCTTTTTTTTTTTGGTGCACACTATATCCAATCACGCTGTTGTTACCCCCAGTGCGAGCAGAACAAACACTTCCAGCGGCTCGCACTGGGCTGAGCACCGAGCGTACCCGAGCACAGCGATGCTCGCGTTAGTGGTCATCATACGTAAAGGACCCAAACTCCAAACCGTGAATTCTGTTTTTTTTTGTAAAGTCTGTGTTTGGTACGAACACCGAACCTCTGATTCACTCATCTCCAATCCTGAGGGATTTCACCTGCTGGATCACCTGGATTTCAAATAAATGAGTTAAGAATATTAGACAACGTCGTAACTTTTTATTAAGGAAAATGATCCAATATCACAAGTTTGTGTATGGCAAACGTATGTGAACCTTTGACTTGAGTATGAGGTGTAAACCCCCTGTGCAGCAATAACATTTCCGGCAATAGTTGATTAGCCCTGCATATCGTACCGGAACAATTTTAGCCCATTCCTCTCTACAAAACAGTTTCACCTTTTTATGTTGGTGTTTTTCAGACTACATTATACCTTGTTCTTGGAGTAAAAACTCCTTTCCAGGGTAATAATGGTCTTGAATTACCTGTCACGATGATTTTGTGATATCGGAGAACTGGGGCTCCTAAGCTGTCCCTCCAGCTAGGGGACTCTACGCTATCCCTAACCTCAGGGATACTCCTAATGGTAGAGAGGCCTGAGTCTCTTTCCTGACCCTGCTCCTGACCAGTACTGATCTGATTCCCCATCCCTCTCCCCCCAAAGAGAAATAGGACAGTAATGTGTTAAAACCACAGATAAAGACGGACAAGGGACAAAACAAAAACTGTGTCACTCAGTGCACACTCACACACACACACACACACACACACACACACAGCGCACACACACACACACACATACACACACGGAATAAGATAAGAGATTCAGGAGGAAAACAAGAGCAGGAAGGACGCTACAAAACAAGCAAAGAGCACAACTTTCACCAGAGAAAGTCTGGGACACCACACATCACAGACCAACACAGAATAAGCTATAACTGGCATGGGTAGCAGGATTCCACTAACATAAATAGGAGGAGAGCAGATTTGGTAGGTCTCCCCACAACTTGTGAGCAAGCAGACTAGCAGAGATTAACTTTTCCTAACCTGCCTATGAGTCAGCACACAGCAGTGTTGATTCCAGACACCAGAGAAACCATCTGGCGGAGTCTCAGAATCTGCAATATGAACCGAGTCCAATGCCGCCATAACAATTTGTTCAAAACTCTATGTGACATTACCTCCATTTGTACAAAATCTCCCTGACTGTGGATTGGTTGAGTCCAAACTCTTTAGAGATTGTTCTGTAACTTTTTACAGCCTGATCAGCACCAACACTTCTTCTTCAAGGGTCCTCAGAAATCTCATTCCACAAATGTGTCCTGAAACTCAGTCTTTGATAGATCCCTGTTCTTTCAATTAAACAGGTGGCTCACTCACACCTGATTGTCCTCCTATTGATTGAAATCACCAGATTGTAAATTAATCTTCAAATTATCTACTAATCCTAAAGGTTCACATACGTTAGACACTTATAGACATGTAAATACAAAATGCATACAGCTGCACACTAAAATGCCATCAATGTATAAGGGAACTCTGGTACTGCATTACTGCTATATGAAAAAATGAGATTTTTAGTTTATGAATTTTCCAATGCATGTAAGCCCGAAAAGCAACGGCAAGGTAAATCTCAATATTCCGGGTACCTAACTAAAATATTAAACAGGAGAGAAAACTGGGAATCATAGTCTGCACATATAAAAATTGCGTCAAAGCTATAATCTTGCATTAAAAAAGTTTTTTATTATTATTTTTCCAAAAAGAATTATTCAGCAAGATTTTAAATACATCATATTTAATATAAATCACATATAGGTTTAAACAAGAGGGGATCCAAACATGGAACACTAAGGTCCAACACCAACCATGGGAAGATTCAAAAATCCTATGACACTCTCAATAAGAAGGCCTCACATAGTTTACAATCATTAAAGACATATAGTTCAATATCAAGGACATAATTACCGTGTGGGCATTCAGAGAATCAATAGGAATTCAGGTGCATACTGCTATAGGAGCAGGGGAATTTCAACAATCATTGTGGTAGCAAAACACAAAGTAAAACTTTAGTTATTCCCCTACACAGAAAGCAGTGATGCAAAGTGAGACATATTTTACCCATGTTCAGGTGGATGCCAGCGTGGAGAACGTGCCCCGACGCGCACGTTTCGTTAGCTTCCTCGGGGGGCCGTGGTGTGACAGCTGCACACTAAAATGCCATCAATGTATAAGGGAACTCTGGTACTGCATTACTGCTATATGAAAAAATGAGATTTTTAGTTTAGGAATTTTCCAATGCATGTAAGCCCGAAAAGCAACGGCAAGGTAAATCTCAATATTCCGGGTACCTAACTAAAATGCCACTATCTAGGTTAAAAACATCCGTGTCTGGGCAGCTAGACTAAAAAAAAATCTAACTTGAAATGCCACTATCTGGACTAACCTCCATGTCTGGGCAGCTAGGACCCCTGGTATAAGGATCATGAACACAGGCAGGTTTATAGGGCAGAGTGCTCAGTCAGAAAGACTCACTACAAATATTTAAAAAAAACTGACCCGCACATCCTACAAGTGTGTATAGGTGCCAGCTGAAAAAACATAGCAAATACAAAATGCATACAGCCGCACACTAAAATGCCATCAATGTATAAGGGAACTCTGGTACTGCATTACTGCTATATGAAAAAATGAGATTTTTTTTTTTTTCAAGTTAGATTTTTTTAGTCTAGCTGCCCAGACACGGATGTTTTTAACCTAGATAGTGGCATTTTAGTTAGGTACCCGGAATATTGAGATTTTTTTAAATACTTATAGACATGTGACATTGGATCACTTTCATGGCAAAGTCTAATATTTTTATCTTTGTTTCCTCTTTCATTATCTACTTTTGGAACTTTTGTGAAAATTTGATATTTTAGGTCAAATTTATGCAGTAACATGGAAAATTCTGAAAAAAAAAATTCTGGAAAAAAAAAACCCTACACATTTTCTTTCTGGTTTTAAAAAATATCTGAATTCCCCAGCTATATACGTAGCGTTAAGGGAAGGAGAAGATCATGAACTTTACCAGTCTTTTATCACTCTTTGCGGTAAACTTATTTTCTCCCCAGATATGGAAATGCATTGATGCCTAATTGTCATCATCAATTATTTATCTCGGCTGCCACTCTAAAATCAAGCTAAAAAGGCCCACATATGCAGATTTCATAAAACGCGCTGCGTCCATTAGTAAAGTTCATGCTGTATGGCTTGATGAGATTTTAAAAGCATCTCTGCAGCCCATCACAACTCTGCGTGCCGCAATGCTATTATTAAAACATTCAGCCTTGTTTGTGGGTCCCGCTTCAAAAATAAAAATGTAAAATCTTAAAATGATCTGTTCTGTCTCAAAATTCCCAGGGGACCCTCACGGTGAATCCAAATTTAATGCAAGAACGTAGATTAATAATACAACCTGCAGATATCTAACGTCAAGAATGTGTCAAAGTTGTTCTTTTGATCTTAAAGTGGACTCGTCACCTCTCCTGACATGTCTGTTTTACAAAATACGTGCATTCCCCAAGATAAAACAATTCTAGAACATCTCTTAGAATTCGGGGTTATGTATTCGAACATATAAGTAATAAAGAGAAAGCGCCTGCTGCCACGGTTTGTGCCTTCGAACATACAAGTACCGTATTTTTCGGTTTATAAGACGCACTGGATTATAAGACGCACCTCAAATTTATAGATAAAAAAGGTAAAAAACAATGGGTCCGTTTTATAATCTGGTGGTGTTTTACCAGGAGGGGGAGACAGCGGTGGTGGATTGGGGTCACAGGAGGAAGGGGCGATGGTGGAGTAGGGCGATGCTGCGGGCGGTGCCGTGAACGTCCCAGATACTTGCTGCGGGCGCTGTGAGTTAGGCAATTTCCAGAAACTGTCGGTGTTGTGGGCTTCAAAGAAATGGCGCCCGAAGTCAGCGCGTTCGCAGATTGAGCTATCGGCTCAATGAGAAACTGAGATCTCATCTGCGCATGCGTCACCTCCAGTCGCCATTTTCCTTAAGTCCGCTGCTGGGAGATCAATGGGCCCGTGGCAGCGCAGGCGCAAATTAAGCTATTGACTCAAAAAGAAGCCAAGATCTCATCTCTGCATGTGCCACCTCCAGGTGCCATTTTCCTTAAGTCCGCTGCTGGGAGATCAATGGGCCTGTGGCAGCGCAGGCACAGATTAAGCTATTGGCTCAATAAGAAGCCAAGATCTCATCTGTGCATGTGCCATCTCCGGGCGCCATTTTCCTTAAGTTCACTGCTGGGAAATCAATGGGCACAAGGCGGCGCGTGCGCAGATTAAGCTATCAACTCAATAAGAAGCCAAGATCTCATCTGTGCATGTGCCAGCTCCGGGCGCAATTTTCCTTAAGTTCACTGCCAAGAAATCAATGAGTCGGAGGCGGCGCGTGCGCAGATTAAGAGATCGACTCAATGAGAAGCCAAGATCTCATCTGCGCATGTGCCACCACCAGAAACCATTTTCCTTAAGTCTGCTGCTGGGAGATCAATTGGCCGGAGGCGCAGATGAGATCTTGAGCCGAGAGCTCCATTTGTGCATCTGCCGACTCTGGGCGCCATTATTTGAAGTCTGCACCACTGACATTTTCAGGATGGCCCCTGCAGCACAGCACCTACAACCCACAGCACAGGGACCGCAGCCCCAACACAATGCCCGCGGTCCACAGCACAACGCCCGCAGCGCCGGCACAGCACCCGCAGCCCGCAGCATTGCCCCTGCTTCCTGCGACTCCTCTCCACCACCTCCCAGTAAACTACATTCAGATTATAAGACGCACCCCTCATTTTCCTCCCAAATTCTGATAATCCCAAAAATACGGTAATCAAGAGGAAGTGACACCTGCATCTTCCACTCACTTCCCGATGATTACTCATACATCCGAAGGCACGAACCGTTAGCGCTGATTGGGTGCAGGATCCCATAGTGTAACAATGTCACATGAGCCCCAGGAGAGCAAGTGTCGGCGCCGTTCCAGCGGTTTCGGTGAGTATAACCTCTTTTATTATAGTGGGGTCAAACAAGTGGAATGAGAAGGCGTTGTCCCAGTAGTGGACAACCCCTTTAAATTTTACACATGACTGCCATCTAGTCTGTCATTTTGCTAAAAACTAACATGTATTATGATTCCCACTTTAGAGGTATTATGTGTTTATCTTTTTTTTTTTATTTTATTTTTTTATGGACATGCCCTTTAACTATCTACTGTATGCTATCTCCATGTAAGATCACTGTTAATACATGTAGTTGTATGCTATTCCTTACAGGGGAATGTGCATCTCTAATCCTGGCCTGCTTGTTCTGCCACTTCTGTGATTTCCTGCTTATGTTACCTAATGTGTGCGAGAATATGGTGACCACCCTGTGCTGCCCATCTAACAGGTACCACCACACCTCCGACGAGGAGCAATCTAGTAATGACTGTAACTGCGGCTGTGACTTCGACTGCGGAATATTCGACATTTGCCAAGAATCAAGTGAATGTTTGGAACTCGCCATGGAGATTTCGGAAGTTTGTTATCACTGAGAACGAAGTGACTTTCCCCGTTATAAATCTGTTTGAAAATGATTTGGTTATTAAAGAAGTTTCTTTTTTTTACTCTCCTCACTTTCTGCTTGGATAATTTGTGTATATTTTGTGTCTTCTTCAAATTTTGGTTACCAGTGATATCAATAGGAGGACAACTGATAGGCTCACTAGGTGAGGTGGATCCACAAAGCCCAAATTCCGGAAGGGCACAATCACATCGGCCACGGGCAGGTAGTTGAGGCATGCAGTAAGTAGAAGACATCCTGGAGACCACAGACAAGTAACCGAGGTCCTGGAAGAATGGAAACAGGTAGCAGAGATACTAGAATCCTCAGGTAGACAGGAGCTATTCCGGAGACTGCAGAAATGTTGTAGAGGTCCTGCAAGAAAGGAAACAGGTAGCTGGAAAGTACTGGAAGCCACAGTCCGATAAGAGATATCCTGGAGACCACAGCAAGGTAGCAGAAGTTCTGGAAGACTGGAAACAGGTAGCAGAGGTATTGGAAGCTGCAGTCACATAGGAGACATCCTGGAGACCACAGCTAAGTAGCAGAAGTTCGGGAAGACTGGAAACAGTTAGCAAAGGTACTGGAAGCTGCAGTCACATAGAAGACATCCTGGAGACCACAGCTAAGTAGCAGAAGTTCTGGAAAACTGGAAACAGTTAGCAAAGGTACTGGAAGCCGCAGTCAGATAGGAGATATCCCAGAGACCGCAGAAATGTAGCAGAGGTCCTGGAAGAATGGAAACAGGTAGCAGAGGTATTGGAAGCCACAGTCAGATAGGAGACATCCTTGAGACCACAGCTAGGTAGTAGAAGTTCTGTGAGACTGGAAACAGTTAGTAGAGATACTGGAAGCTGCAGGCAGATAGGAGACATCCTGGAGACCGCAGAAATGTAGCAGAGGTCCTGGAACAATGGAAACAGGTAGCAGAGGTACTGTAATCCTCAGGCAGCCAGGAGCTACTCTGGAGACTGCAGAAATGTTGTAGAGGTCCTACAAGAAAGGAAACAGGTAGCAGAGGTACTGGAAGCTGCAGTCACATAGGAGACATCCTGGAGACCACAGCTAAGTAGCAGAAGTTCTGGAAGACTGGAAACAGTTAGCAAAGGTACTGGAAGCCGCAGTGAGATAGGAGATATCCCGGAGACCGCAGAAATGTAGCAGAGGTCCTGGAAGAATGGAAACAGGTAGCAGAGGTATTGGAAGCCACAGTCAGATAGGAGACATCCTTGAGACCACAGCTAGGTAGTAGAAGTTCTGTGAGACTGGAAACAGTTAGTAGAGATACTGGAAGCTGCAGGCAGATAGGAGACATCCTGGAGACCGCAGAAATGTAGCAGAGGTCCTGGAACAATGGAAACAGGTAGCAGAGGTACTGTAATCCTCAGGCAGACAGGAGCTACTCTGGAGACTGCAGAAATGTTGTAGAGGTCCTACAAGAAAGGAAACAGGTAGCAGAGGTACTGGAAGCTGCAGTCACATAGGAGACATCCTGGAGACCACAGCAAGGTAGCAGAAGTTCTGGAAGACTGAAAACAGGTAGCAGAGGTATTGGAAGCTGCAGTCACATAGGAGACATCCTGGAGACCACAGCTAAGTAGCAGAAGTTCTGGAAGACTGGAAACAGTTAGCAAAGGTACTGGAAGCTGCAGTCACATAGAAGACATCCTGGAGACCACAGCTAAGTAGCAGAAGTTCTGGAAGACTGGAAACAGTTAGCAAAGGTACTGGAAGCCGCAGTCAGATAGGAGATATCCCGGAGACCGCAGAAATGTAGCAGAGGTCCTGGAAGAATGGAAACAGGTAGCAGAGGTATTGGAAGCCACAGTCAGATAGGAGACATCCTTGAGACCACAGCTAGGTAGTAGAAGTTCTGTGAGACTGGAAACAGTTAGTAGAGATACTGGAAGCTGCAGGCAGATAGGAGACATCCTGGAGACCGCAGAAATGTAGCAGAGGTCCTGGAACAATGGAAACAGGTAGCAGAGGTACTGTAATCCTCAGGCAGACAGGAGCTACTCTGGAGACTGCAGAAATGTTGTAGAGGTCCTACAAGAAAGGAAACAGGTAGCAGAGGTACTGGAAGCTGCAGTCACATAGGAGACATCCTGGAGACCACAGCTAAGTAGCAGAAGTTCTGGAAGACTGGAAACAGTTAGCAAAGGTACTGGAAGCCGCAGTGAGATAGGAGATATCCCGGAGACCGCAGAAATGTAGCAGAGGTCCTGGAAGAATGGAAACAGGTAGCAGAGGTATTGGAAGCCACAGTCAGATAGGAGACATGACTCGCCCACCCCAGGGCTATGGGACACCCGGTGCCGGGCCGGACTAGTCCGGTGGCAGTCAGTGGTGGCTGGGCCCGGCTCCGTGGCCCTGGTGGGTGTCAGTTGAATATGTGGCTTGCTTGTTAATGGTTGTGTTCGTGACGCCACCTGTGGTATGCGGCTAATAAGCCGCCGCTGCTGTGTGAGGCCACCGGGATGATGTGATGGCAGCTATGGTGGTACTGCTCCCCACAGGTGGAGCAATGCCCGGGGCACTGTTGGTGCTTGTGAATGTCTATGCAGCTGAAATAACAGAGACCACTTCAAGGGTGCAGTTCAAGTTCTTTACTCACACTTCTTGTCACAGCTGCAGGGACCCTTGGACTGCTGGGACCGCTGTCAGGGACCTCCGCCGTTTCTGGGTGATTCTGAGAGTGAAAGCCGGTGCCCTTCTCTTAGTGTCTCTTTCTTCCGCTGTCTTCCTTAGCCTTGCCTTTGTTAGGATAGACCTGGCTTGGCCTCCACTACAGCCTCCAGGCTGGGGGGTCACCTGTCGGCTGATTACCCCTTTTCTGGAAGTCTGCTATGGGTTCTGGCCCTGGGAGCTTACAACGTCCCTGGGCCTCGGTTTTTACTGTTTGGAGATGATTTTGCACTCCTCCAGTCTCTAGGGACCGTCCCCTGTCGCAGCTTAATCCCTCCACCGATGTTACTGTGGAACAGGCCACCGCAGCCTACAACTACCCGTGGCACTTCTAGGGCCCTCTCTCCTTGGTACCTCTAGGCCTGCTCGTGATACTTCCAGGACTACCCGCGGCCCTGCGACTCCTTCTGTTCCTATGTGGTGTCACCTGGACCTCTGGGTCCCAGGGTCTTCACCAGGAAGCGTCTCCTTCAGTTCCTCTGCTCCTGTCTGACTTGGAGCTTTCTTTCCTTCTTTCTTTCTTTCTTTTCTTTCTCCTCCTTGCCTGCCTCCAGCAGGCCTCCTCCTACCTCCTTTCTCTCGTTCTTGTTCTCCAACTACATGCTGGCTCTTCACCCTTGCTCTCCATCAGGTAGACTGACTAAACTTGACCTTCCTATCTGTGTCTGCTCTCAGATGGCTCCTCCCACCCCCCAGTTGCTAAGCTGTAACCTATAGGAGCAGGGATGGGTCTTACGGCCCCTCCCAGCATGCAGCATGGGAGGGTTGCCTGCCACTTTCCCTGGTCCTAGTATGTGCCTAACAATGGGTGTAGTGTGGATTTACCAGGGGACCGGAGTTCACTCTCCTCCTCTCCCAGAATGGGGCATCACACCGCTGGTGGGGTGCAATGACCTGTGGCGATGGAAGCCTCAGGGGCGCCACACTCCCCCACAGCAAATCCCAGCACGTCCTCGGGCTGAAAAACAACAAAAACATGTGGAGAAACTGCAAAACATTTTTGTATTCAAAGTAATAAAACAATAAAACAATTAACATTTCTTCCCTTTATGGGAGGCACAATTTCTTTAACGTTGCAACTTCTTATAAAGAAACTATGTGTGCACTTTCAGTTCATTGCACAGTTTGGGCACTTCCCCCATAATTCTGGTAGGGGGCATAACGGGTGCAACTAATTACATTTTTGGCTACAACAAGTCCAGTAGCCCGGCAGTTCGTTTCTTTCAATCAAACAATAATGGGACAAAATCAACCAGCCATTAAGTCCAATGGCCTGGTTACATAGGACACATAAACAACATACCAGCCACTAAGTCCAGTGGCCTGGTATGACATGACACATACACTTCCACCGGGGCCCACATTCCAGTTCAGTGGCCCGGTAACACATAACATGGGGGGTGACGTCTTCAAAAAGCATTAGGGGCAGTACAGCAGGAAAGGGTGTCATCTTCGAAAAGAATAAGGGGCAAAACACGAGGGACTTCTTCAAAAAGAATGAGGGGCTATGTACAGTTCAACATCTCTTCATCTTCTTTACTCTCGAGGGTAGATATCAGGGTCCCACTCCGGCATGGCTCCTGGCAGCAGGTATGCCGACGATATCATCGTCTGGGTCCCCTGGGCGCTGGTCCCTGACCTTCTGCGCTGTGCTGCAGCCTGGATTGCAGTGGGACTACTTGCGGGTGTCGCACGGCGCTGCTGCAGAGGGCTGCTTGTCTGCAGGGGGCTGTTGCTGTGGTCTCTAGGGCCCTGCTTTGGCCGGGCTCCCTGCATCACACACGCCATGGAGATCCTGGTCTGCGTCTCCTGAGTGACTGTCGCAGGACCTCTGCTCAGTTCGGTGGCCCGGGTCGGCCTTGAGGTGGTGCTGCTGCTAGGGGAGATGCTGCGCTCTTGCACTGTGCGGCGCCACTCTGGCTCTTCTGGGGCCGCTTCTTCCTGCAGGATATGTACATGCAGCGCGTACCATCCGCGGTCCCCCATCAGCCGGGTATACTCCACCACATCACCCGGCTTGGCATCGCGCCCTGGGTGGCATCTGGGCAGGTGCTCCTCGATGTCTCTCCGGGCCACAAACACGTCCTTGCCCAGACCGGGCTCCCGGATGAAGCCCCAGCCGCCTTTCTGCCGGAAATCAACCACGGTGCCCCGTCTTACTGGGCACTCGGATCCCTTCAGGGCCTTCCTGACCTCTTCTTTGGAGGCCAGATTGGCGACTTCTCGGGCCCTTCGTTTCTCCTCCCGGAGTTCCCGCTCCCTCTGGTACTCGACCACCAGCCTCCGGCACATCATCTCGTTGGCCAGGGGAGTTTCCTTGGGGAGCAGCGGCCGCTGCAGTCCCCTGGTTTCTATGGGCGCTGCGTCCCAATTCACTCCCGGGGATGCCATTCCCAGGAGGCTCACAGGGGGACTCGGCAGGGGGCCCACTAGTTGTTCCGGGTCCACCCCTCCCCAGGCTCCGTCTGCGGGGGTCTCGGGCAGGCCTCCGGTGCCCCACCGGGCGTCAGCGGGGCTGGCGGGGAAGGCCAGGGGGTCGGTGAAGAGGCTGGTTGGGGGCGCGTGGCGGGGCCATGGGTCCGGACGGATCGGGGGTTCATTTAGCTCACCCTGTTGCTGCTCCGCGGCATCCATCCACTGGCCCAGGCCTTCCGGTATCAGCGGTGTTTCTCTCTGCCGGTCCGCTTCCACCTCCACGCTGCTCAGCCTCCGGGCCAGGACTCGCATTTCCTCTCTCAGCAGGTCCAGCTCGGGATCCACTCTTCCGGTCCCTGGTGCACCTTGCTGCAGCTCCTCCGCCATGCTACCGACCTGGGGAATGCTGCCTGGAACACTGCTCGGGTGCTCGACCACGCCACTCGGCTGCTCCCTTTCCCTTCTCGGAGGCGGGGCCGGAGGCTGCACTAGCATCTGGCGCCAGACTGGCGCCCAGCCCATCACGACCGGCATCAGTCCATTTGCGATAAGGTACATTTTCTTTATCTGCTGGTCTGGCATTTAGACTCTTTCTGCCAGCCGGCCAGCTTATCTGGTCGCCATTTCTTTTTCCTCCGCCTTCTATGGCGGGCACTGCTTCGCGCTCTTTTCTTGGACAAGGGGGTGGGGCTTCTCTTCGCGCCCTTTATTCTTGCATGCCCCCCTTCTTCCCGCGCTCAGTGACTTCAATGGCGGCAGTTTCTCACAGTAAACACAGGCTATTTCACGATTCTTCAGGCGCACAGTACCCGGTGTGACCGGGCACGAAATCCTGTTCGGGGACGCCAAAAGTTGACTCGCCCACCCCAGGGCTATGGGACACCCGGTGCCGGGCCGGACTAGTCCGGTGGCAGTCAGTGGTGGCTGGGCCCGGCTCCGTGGCCCTGGTGGGTGTCAGTTGAATATGTGGCTTGCTTGTTAATGGTTGTGTTCGTGACGCCACCTGTGGTATGCGGCTAATAAGCCGCCGCTGCTGTGTGAGGCCACCGGGATGATGTGATGGCAGCTATGGTGGTACTGCTCCCCACAGGTGGAGCAATGCCCGAGGCACTGTTGGTGCTTGTGAATGTCTATGCAGCTGAAATAACAGAGACCACTTCAAGGGTGCAGTTCAAGTTCTTTACTCACACTTCTTGTCACAGCTGCAGGGACCCTTGGACTGCTGGGACCGCTGTCAGGGACCTCCGCCATTTCTGGGTGATTCTGAGAGTGAAAGCCGGTGCCCTTCTCTTAGTGTCTCTTTCTTCCGCTGTCTTCCTTAGCCTTGCCTTTGTTAGGATAGACCTGGCTTGGCCTCCACTACAGCCTCCAGGCTGGGGGGTCACCTGTCGGCTGATTACCCCTTTTCTGGAAGTCTGCTATGGGTTCTGGCCCTGGGAGCTTACAACGTCCCTGGGCCTCGGTTTTTACTGTTTGGAGATGATTTTGCACTCCTCCAGTCTCTAGGGACCGTCCCCTGTCGCAGCTTAATCCCTCCACCGATGTTACCGTGGAACAGGCCACCGTAGCCTACAACTACCCGTGGCACTTCTAGGGCCCTCTCTCCTTGGTACCTCTAGGCCTGCTCGTGATACTTCCAGGACTACCCGCGGCCCTGCGACTCCTTCTGTTCCTACGTGGTGTCACCTGGACCTCTGGGTCCCAGGGTCTTCACCAGGAAGCGTCTCCTTCAGTTCCTCTGCTCCTGTCTGACTTGGAGCTTTCTTTCCTTCTTTCTTTCTTTCTTTTCTTTCTCCTCCTTGCCTGCCTCCAGCATGCCTCCTCCTCCCTCCTTTCTCTCGTTCTTGTTCTCCAACTACATGCTGGCTCTTCACCCTTGCTCTCCCTCAGGTAGACTGACTAAACTTGACCTTCCTATCTGTGTCTGCTCTCAGATGGCTCCTCCCACCCCCAGTTGCTAAGCTGTAACCTATAGGAGCAGGGATGGGTCTTACGGCCCCTCCCAGCATGCAGCATGGGAGGGTTGCCTGCCACTTTCCCTGGTCCTAGTATGTGCCTAACAATGGGTGTAGTGTGGATTTACCAGGGGACCGGAGTTCACTCTCCTCCTCTCCCAGAATGGGGCATCACACCGCTGGTGGGGTGCAATGACCTGTGGCGACGGAAGCCTCAGGGGCGCCACAGACATCCTTGAGACCACAGCTAGGTAGTAGAAGTTCTGTGAGACTGGAAACAGTTAACAGAGATACTGGAAGCTGCAGGTAGATAGGAGACATCCTGGAGACCGCAGAAATGCAGCAGAGGTCCTGGAACAATGGAAACAGGTAGCAGAGGTACTGTAATCCTCAGGCAGACAGGAGCTATTCTGGAGACTGCAGAAATGTTGTAGAGGTCCTACAAGAAAGGAAACAGGTAGCAGAGGTATTGGAAGCTGCAGTCACATAGGAGACATCCTGGAGACCACAGCTAAGTAGCAGAAGTTCTGGAAGACTGGAAACAGTTAGCAAAGGTACTGGAAGCCGCAGTCAGACAGGAGATATCCCGGAGACCGCAGAAATGTAGCAGAGGTCCTGGAAGAATGGAAACAGGTAGCAGAGGTATTGGAAGCCACAGTCAGATAGGAGACATCCTTGAGACCACAGCTAGGTAGTAGAAGTTCTGTGAGACTGGAAACAGTTAGTAGAGATACTGGAAGCTGCAGGCAGATAGGAGACATCCTGGAGACCGAAGAAATGTAGCAGAGGTCCTGGAACAATGGAAACAGGTAGCAGAGGTACTGTAATCCTCAGGCAGACAGGAGCTATTCTGGAGACTGCAGAAATGTTGTAGAGGTCCTACAAGAAAGGAAACAGGTAGCAGAGGTACTGGAAGCTGCAGTCACATAGGAGACATCCTGGAGACCACAGCTAAGTAGCAGAAGTTCTGGAAGACTGGAAACAGTTAGCAAAGGTACTGGAAGCCGCAGTCAGATAGGAGATATCCCGGAGACCGCAGAAATGTAGCAGAGGTCCTGGAAGAATGGAAACAGGTAGCAGAGGTATTGGAAGCCACAGTCAGATAGGAGACATCCTTGAGACCACAGCTAGGTAATAGAAGTTCTGTGAGACTGGAAACAGTTAGCAGAGATACTGGAAGCTGCAGGAAGATAGGAGACATCCTGGAGACCGCAGAAATGTAGCAGAGGTCCTGGAACAATGGAAACAGGTAGCAGAGGTACTGTAATCCTCAGGCAGACAGGAGCTATTCTGGAGACTGCAGAAATGTTGTAGAGGTCCTACAAGAAAGGAAACAGGTAGCAGAGGTACTGGAAACTGCAGTCACATAGGAGACATCCTGGAGACCACAGCTAAGTAGCAGAAGTTCTGGAAGACTGGAAACAGTTAGCAAAGGTACTGGAAGCCGCAGTCAGATAGGAGATATCCCGGAGACCGCAGAAATGTAGCAGAGGTCCTGGAAGAATGGAAACAGGTAGCAGAGGTACTGGAAACCTAAGGCAGACAGGAGCTATTCTGAAGATTGCAGGAATGTTGCAGAGGTCCTTCAAGAAACGAAACTGGTAGCAGAGGTACTGGAAGCTACAGTAAGAGAGGAAACATCCTATACACTACAGTTAAGTAGCAGAGGTACTGGAAGAACAGAAACAGGTAGCAGAGGTACTGGAATCCACGGGCAAACAGGAGATGTACTGATGACTCTAGATAGGTAGCAGAGGTGCTGAAAAACAGTAAAAAAGTATCAGAATTACTGGAAGCTGCAGGCAGACAGGAGCTATCCTGGAGACTGAAGAAATGATGCAGGAGTCCTGCAAGATCGGAAACAGATAGCAGAGGTACTGAAAGCCAAAGTCAGATAGGAGACATCCTGGAGAACACAGACAGGTAGCAGAGGAGCTGGAAGACTGGAAACAGGTAGCATTTTTGCAGATATGACCCTATTTTGTGTTCGTTTTGTCCACATTTGTTTTATTTGCAGTCAGAAAGGAGGCATCCTGGAGACCACAGACAGGTAGCAGAGGTACTGGAAGATGAAAAACAGGTAGTAGAGGTACTGGAAGATGGAAAACAGCAGAGGTACTGGAAGCTGCAGGCAGATAGGAGATGTTGTGGATTCTGTAGACAGGTAGCAGAGGTCCTTGATGACTGGAAACAGGTAGTAGAGGTCCTGAAAGCGCCAAGCAGATAGACATCATGGAGACTGCAGACAGGTCATGTTTCACAGTCAAAATAAAAGTCTTAATACCAATACAAAGCTGTGTGTCTTGCTAGACTTTACTGTATATAGACCTAGGAACATGGAAGCATGTTGGGCAACTTTCAAAACCTGATGTGGCGCACAAGAAAGTTTAGCAGACCTGGAGGAAGGGAGCAGAACCCCAGAGATGGATCAAGAGTGTAACAATCGAGATGAGACTTTTGGAAAATGTAACCAAAATCAAGAGACCTAAAACCTGCCACCAGAGGGAGCACTTTGTCTACAGTCTATCTCTAAGCACCTCCTAGTGGTGAGTGCAGGTAGTTTTTGGTGAAAATATAAAGCTCTAAATAAGGAATATGGAACATTATAAATATATACAGTACAGACCAAAAGTTTGGACACACCTTCTCATTCAAAGAGTTTTCTTTATTTTCATGACTCTGAAAATTGTAGATTCACATTGAAGGCATCAAAACTATGAATTAACACATGTGGAATGAAATACTTAACAAAAAAGTGTGAAACAACTGAAAATATATCTTATATTCTAGGTTATTCAAAGTAGCCACCTTTTGCTTTGATTACTGCTTTGCACACTCTTGGCATTCTCTTGATGAGCTTCAAGAGGTAGTCACCGGAAATGGTTCTCACTTCACAGGTGCGCCCTGTCAGGTTTAATAAGTGGGATTTCTTGCCTTATGAATGGGGTTGGGACCATCAGTTGTGTTGTGCAGAAGTCTGGTGGATACACAGCTGATAGTCCTACTGAATAGACTGTTAGAATTTGTATTATGGCAAGAAAAAAGCAGCTAAGTAAAGAAAAACGAGTGGCCATCATTACTTTAACACTAGAACTACTGGACTCATGACACCTATATAGAAATACATGGTGCAAAGTAGTCAAAATGACTACATCAGTAGTTCTAGTGTTAAGATATGAAGGTCAGTCAGTCCGAAAAATTGGGAAAACTTTGAAAGTGTCCCCAAGTGCATTGGCAAAACACATCAAACGCTACAAAGAAACTGGCTCACATGAGGACCGCCCCAGGAATGAAAGACCAAGAGTTCTCTCTGCTGTGGAGGATAAGTTTATTGGAGTCACCAGCCTCAGAAATCGCAGGTTAATAGCAGCTCAGATTAGAGACCAGGTCAATGCAACACAGAGTTCTAGTAGCAGACACATCTCTAGAACAACTGTTAAGAGGAGACTTTGTGCAGCAGCCTTCATGGTAAAATAGCTGCTAGGAAACCACTGCTAAGGACAGGTAACAAGCAGAAGAGACTTGTTTGGGCTAAAGAACACAAGGAATGGACATTAGACCAGTGGAAATCTGTGCTTTGATCTGATGAGTCCAAATTTGAGATCTTTGAATCCAACCACCGTGTCTTTGTGCAACGCAGAAAAGGTGAACGGATGGACTCTACATGGCTGGTTCCACCGTGAAGCATGGAGGAGGAGGTGTGATGGTGTGGCGGTGCTTTGCTGGTGACACTGTTGGGGATTTATTCATAATTGAAGGCATACTGAACCAGCATGGCTACCACAGCATCTTGCAGCGGCGTGCTATTCCATCCGGTTTGCGTTTAGTTGGACCATCATTTATTTTTCAACAGGACAATGACCCAAAACGCACCTCCAGGCTGTGTAAGGGCTATTTGACTAAGAAGGAGAGTGATGGGGTGCTACGCCAGATGACCTGGTCTCCACAGTCACCAGACCTGAACCCAATCGAGATGGTTTGGTGTGAGCTGGACCGCAGAGTGAAGGCAAAAGGGCCAACAAGTGCTAAGCATCTCTGGGAACTCCTTCAAGACTGTTGGAAAACCATTTCCGGAGACTACCTCTTGAAGCTCATCAAGAGAATGCCAAGTGTGCAAAGTAGTAATCAAAGCAAAAGGCGGCTACTTTGAAGAACCTAGAATATAAGACATATTTTCAGTTGTTTCACACTTTGTTGTTAAGTATTTCATTCTACGTGTGAACTGATAATTCATAGTTTTGGTGCCTTCAATGTGAATCTACAATTTTCAGATTCATGAAAATAAAGAAAAGAAAACTCTTTGAATGAGAAGGTGTGTCCAAACGTTTGGTCTGTACTGTATATATATATATATATTTAGTACAGTATCCTGAACCCAGTTATGAACAGAAAACAAAGGAGTTCAAGAATGGTATTTCACTTTAAGGGGAAAGTATAAATACAGATCAGATTTTGTTTTGATCATTTTTTTATATTTTTTCATATGACAACATGTATTTGAAAAAAAATCTTGAAATATTCATGCTGGTAATTCCAGCTATTTTAGACTTCTACTTCCTGTAGTTTACAGAAGACTTTTCACAAGTGTAATTATCATCACAGGCAGGATTACAATAACAGTCAACACCTGTATACGTATTGATAACAGGATACACCAATTCCAATAGATGATGACACCCCTGCTCTTCACAATCACATTTGCACATACTCATTAGATGCTTCAATACAAACAATTGCATCTGAATCAGTCTGTTGCTACTAATGTACATGTGCATTTCCTGAAATAAAAGGTAAAACGAGTTCTAAATAGCCTAATTTGTCTAGTGCGAAAATTGCAAGATTTCTAATATTATTTTTTATACAGTTTGTGAGATATAGATATATATATACTACAGACCAAAAGTTTGGACACACCTCATTCAAAGAGTGTTCTTTATTTTCATGACTGAAAATTGTAGATTCACATTGAAGACATCAAAACTATGAATTAACACATGTGGAATGAAATACTTAACAAAAAAGTGTGAAACAACTGAAAATATGTCTTATATTCTGGGTTCTTCAAAGTAGCCCCCTTTTGCTTTGATTGCTGCTTTGCACACTCTTGGCATGATAATAAAGAAAACTCTTTGAATGAGGTGGTATGTCCAAACTTTTGGTCTGCACTGTTATTATACTCTGAAAAATTAAAAATACAATTTAAACAGAAAATCATTTACACATTCACTTTATTTCTGTATGCAGCCCACTAATAGCCTTATATCTGTATATGGATAGGATATATGTTTTGCAGAATTCCTACTCCCCTCAACAGCTTTTACCTACAATCACCATAAGGGGGCGCTGATTGCATTCATTTTTTTCAGTTTAAATGTAGCTGTATACATCCATATGCAGTTAGCTCCCTCTAGTGGTAACAACAGACAGCAATATTATTTTAATTGCTGGGTGCAAGGCATTTAAAGCTCTAGGGGAAATTATGTTACATTGGTCAGCGAGGCTTTGGGGTCCTATGATTTCAGTGCCTACTGCTGAGAATGCACCTACTTTAGCCAACCCAATATCCATAAGACCAAGCTCTGTATACTCAGAGATATTGACTATTGATGAAGGCCAAATAAAGATGGCAAAAAAACAACAGGTCCCCTTTAATAAAGCAATCAGCAACACTTCTTGATAAAACATTTATAGTCACTCTGTTAACGCTCCCATCTACATCCAGCTCTGGCAAAGCAAATAAATGTAATGCATTAGAAATCATGTTATTGGAGATTTCAGCAGATGTTCCTTAAAACATCTCTTGTGGGTTTGGAATTCGCAGGCTGTGTAAATGGATGGCACTTGTAATTATTCTTGCTTAGATAATCAGATGGCTTCATCAAAAGCCCCGAGAAGCTTTAGATTCCTAATAAATATATTCAGAGTGTTTTGCAAATAATAAATAGGAAAAAATGATAAAAACTGCTTATTAGCTCCATCTTAACTTACTTAGATATATTTTTATGTTGCTCTGTAAGCACATGCATGAAATAATATGGAATATTATAAAATATCTGTGTTTTGGGAATATTATATATATATATATATATATATATATATATATATATATATACAGTATATATTATATATATAATTCCCACAACACAGATATTTTATCACATTAAATAAGCTAATATATATATATATATATATATATATATATATATATGTGTGTGTGTATGTATATATATATATATATATATATATGTATATGTATGTATATGTATATAATATATGTATATATATATATATATATATATATATATATATATATATATATATATAATATTAGCATATTGATATTTAATATATTAATATGCTGATATAATATAGCATATTAATATTATATAATAGTAATATAATATTAAACCAGGTATAATATTCCTGGTGGTCTAGAGTGTTTTGGCGATAAAAGCCCCGAGAAGCTTTAGATTCCTAATAAATATATTCAGAGTGTTTTGCAAATAATAAATAGGAAAAAACAATAAAAACTTCTTATTAGCTCCATCGTAACTTACTTACATATACTTTTATGTTGCTCTGTAAGCACATGCATGAAATCATATGGAATATTATAAAATATCTGTGTTTTGGGAATATTATATAGTTATATATATATATATACATATCTATATATATATATATATATATATATATATTTTTTTTTTTTTATATATATATATATATATATAATTCCCACTACACAGATATTTTATCAGATTACAGAAGTTAATATATATATATATATATATATATATATATATATAATATTATTATGTTAGTATATAATATATTAATATGCTAATATAATATAGCATATTCATATTATATAATATAATATCAATATAATATTAGACCAGGTATAACATTCCTGGTGGTCTACTCTAGAGTGTTTTGGTGATAAATAGTTACTATCCCTGTTAGTAAAATAATGTCATTAATTATATAAATTTGCTACAAAATGGCATATAATAATAATAATTATTATATGTCATTGTGTAGCAAATTTAAAAAAATAATGATTTTTATTTTACTAACAGAGATATTAACTATTTATCACTAAAACACTCTAGACCACCAGGAATATTATACCTGGTATAAAATTATATTAATTTAATTAATTAATGTATTGTATTATATAATATTAAAATGCTAATATTATATTTTACAGAGGCCAAATGTGACTAATATTTCTGGTACTTCTAAAGTGTTTTAGTAGTAAAAGCTAATATCTCTGGTGATCTAGGTCAACAAAGGAATTATGATTGATATTCATTATCCCTGGTGATCTAGGGAATAAAATTAATTTTGATATCTATTGACCAGGGTTATAGTAATATTTATTTCCATTATCCATGGTGGTCTAGAGTGAGGAGATTAATATAACATTCATTATCCATGGTAGTCTAGGTTTATAAAGGGATTAATATTGCTACCCATTAGCCCTGGTGGTCTATTGTTACAAAATGATTAATATTGATATCCATTAGCCTTGGAGGTCTAGGTTTATAAAGGGATTAATATTGATATCCATTAGCCCTGGTGGTCTGGGCTTATAAAGGGATTAATATTGCTATTCATTAGTCCTGGTGGTCTAGGTTTGCAAAATAATTAATATTGATATCCATTAACCCTGGTGGTCTGGGTTTTTTTTTAAACAAAAGGCATTAATATTGCTATCTATTCTCTCTGGTGGACTAGGGTTGCAATATAATTAATATTGATATCCATTAGCCCTGATGGTCTGGGTTTATAAAGGCATTAATATTGCTATTCATTAGTCCTGGTGGTCTAGGGTTGCAAAATAATTAATATTGATATCCATTAACCCTGGTGGTCTAGGTTTTTAAAAAAAGGTATTAATATTTCTATCTATTCTCTCTGGTGGACTAGGGTTGCAAAATAATTAATATTGATATCCATTAGCCCTGATGGTCTAGGTTTATAAAGGGATTAATATTGCTATTCATTAGTCCTGGTGGTCTAGGGTTGCAAAATAATTAATATTGATATCCATTAGCCCTGGTGGTCTAGGCTTATAAAATGATTAATATTGATATCCATTATCCTATTGGTCTAGAGTGATAAAGGGATTACTAGTGATACCTAGTATCATGGTGGTCTAGGGTGGCTATATATCACTAATATCCCTGTAGGTCAATATTAGTTTAGTGGCTATCACCTAAAATTTCTGGTGGTTACAATGTCAAAGAGGCCAGTGGTCATGGTCTAAGGAAGGAAAAGGGGGTCTAGAATCACAGATGAATATCATTTGTTTGTAAATGTAGTAACTGAACACAATAATAATCTTAGCTGACACATTTGTGACTGTCTACTGCTGCCACTAGAGGGAGCTAAGTATATACAGATTGCTTTGGTGTTTCCTTATTTCCCATAGAAGTGAATGCTGGAAAAGCAGCACCCATCTGTCTTATGAGGGGGGCAAGTAATGACAATTTTGGAGATAGGTAAATATGCAATTAAAAGTCAGAGCACTCCTTTAAGAATTAACAATTCATGGAGAAACGTTCACCTTCCATCATTTTAAATTTCCTATAGGCACACATTGTAAACCGGCTAAAACAAAATTACCGTAGTTGCTCTTTTTTTATTTTGGAGGGGGGGGGTGGGGAGTAATTGTGGAAAACTAATGGTGGATGATTTCAGCCGGCACAAAACATCCCACCTAATAAATTATTATTGTGTACCTGCAGATATTCACTGGAGAGTTTAACTCTCGGTCGTCCGTTGTGCAAATACAGCCGACTCCATAACTCACGGAGCGCTGACTGCAGAACGTTGGCTCTCTAAGCTTTACAGTAAGAAGGCCGCAGCAAGCCAGAAGCTTTTGGAACCGGTGCAAAAATCTCCAAATACCTAGGAAAGTGCAGAAATGTGCGGCTACTCCGCGTGCCAAGCGCTTTACAGTCACTCTGCGAGTACGTCGGTGCAAGTTTATTTATAAGACTTAACTTTTGGCAAGTCGAATATGCACAAACTATATAATTACCAGGTGTGTTCCGCTGGCCTCGGATTCCGCCTGGTAGAAGACGTGTTGCTTCAAATAAGCATGAGTGTTATTTAATACTTGATATAACCTGATATAACTGGTACTTTTATGGTCTATTAATAACTTTTAAATACAAGTTAAGCATTAGCAACTATTTGCAGACAAAGTTACAAGTGTCTGAGTCTGACTATGTCTGGGAAGACTTCCAACAAATCTACCTTATGTAATTATACGGCCCCTACCTAAATGGAACGGCAGAGATTGGATGGATAATCCATTCCTTTTCAAGGATGTTGGGGGTTGCTGTTAGGAAACTACTTCAACGATAAGCATAAAAGGTTTGCAGGTCCCTGGTCCGGCGATCATGTCGAACCCTGGCATCCCGGGTGCCTATGGCATTTACAAAGCCAATTATGATATAATTAAGACACATCCAATGTCAGGATGTGCGCCAATCTGTGATGTCATGATGGTTCGGGAGCCTTCCAGGTGCCCTGAGCACAAAAATTCACGTAGAGCCTTGTAAATGCCAGAGGTGCCATAGGCACAAGCTTTTAAAATGCTAGAGGTGCCCAAGGCACAAAAAATCACGTAGAGCCTTGTAAATGCCAGAGGTGCCCAGGGCACAACAATTCACATAGACTGAGTCTTATAAATGATAGAGGTGCCATAGGCACAAGGTTTGTGAATGCTAGAGGTGCCCTAGGCACAAAAATTCACGTAGAGCCATGTAAATGCCAAAGGTGCCCTAGGCACAAAGCTTCATGTAGAGCCTTGTAAATGCCAGAGGTGCCCTAGGCACAAAAATTCAGCTAGAGCCTTGTAAATGCCAGTGGTGCCCTAGGCACAAAAATTCAGCTAGAGCCTTGTAAATGCCAGAGGTGCCCTAGGCACAAAAATTCATGTAGAGACTTGTAAATGTCAGAGGTGCCCTAGGCACAAAAATTCACGTAGAGCCTTGTAAATGCCAGAGGTGTCCTAGGCACAAATTTTGTAAATGCTAGAGGTACCCAAAGCACAAAAATTCACGTAGAGCCTTGTAAATGCCAGAGGTGCAAAAATCAAGTTGTTGGTAGGTTGGTTGGTTTGTTGATTGGTTGGTTGGGCATCAGAGTTGGAGTGGGTTCACTCTTATCAACAATGTCTTCCTATATAAAAATAATAATAAATAAAACTATTAAAATATCAGATTTGGCGTCTTGATAAGCTCTTGTGAATTCTACATTTCTATATTTGTGTAAGTGAATATTGAGCATTGAGTCTTTTTAGCACTTTGGGCACCGATCTCAGGACATTCCTAGCACCTCGCCCACATAACTGATTCTCAGCAATGCTTAATGGAAAAATAATTGTAACATAGGAACTCGAAATGGATGGTTTATCAAATTGATTGTTTGTCAATATGTGGACGAATTCCAGATTCAGGTCATGGTTCTCAAACTGAATCTCTTGAAGTCTTCAAGACAGGAAATATTACAGAGAGGGAAGTGTCGGTGTCGGTGCGTCTGCTGCTGGCGGCTCCCACAGTATTAGCCATGGTATGTTTTTTTTTTTCTTTTACACTACCTTGTCTCTTGACATTTTTTCTTTTAATATACATTAGCCAGACACTATAATTACATTTGACATCCTTTGCATCCCCAATTATTTAACCCTCGCCAAAAAGGAACAAGGAGTACTACGCAGATAGGTACATTTACAGAAAGCAAAATATGGCCAAAGCTTTTTATGTTTAAACTATCATGGCTGCTGCATTCCCTATCCAGGCTTTGATACAGGCTATGATAGTTCCATCATGTGATGTGATAGCTTCAAGGCATTATAATGAAGCTCATATGGTCACGCCTAAAGTCCAAAGCTTTTTATACTCAAAATGTCATGGCTGCTGCATTCCTTATCCAGGCTTTTATACAGACTATGATAAAGTCCAAAGCATTGTACTGTATGTTCAAAATATCATGGCTGTTGCATTCCCTATCCAGGCTTTTATACAGGCTATGATAGTTCCTTCATGTGATATGATAGCTTCAAGGCATTATAATGAAGCTCATATGGTCGCACCTAAAGTCCAAAGCTTTGTATGTTCAAAATATCATGGCTGCTGCATCCCCTATCCAGGCTTTTATACAGGCTATGATAGTTCCATCATGTGATATGATAGCTTCAAGGCATTATAATGAAGCTCATATGGTTGCACCTAAAGTCCAAAGCTTTTTATATTTAACCTATCATGGCTGCTACATTCCCTATCCAGGCTTTTATACCAGCTATGCTATTTCCTTCATGTGATGTGATAGCTTCAAAGCATTATAATGAAGCTCATATGGTCGTGTCTAAAGTCCAAAGCACTGTACTGTATGTTCAAAATATCACGGCTGCTGCATTTTATATCCAGACTTTTCTACAGGCTATGATAGTTCCTTCATTTGATGTGATATCTTCAAAGCATTATAATGAAGCTCATATGGTCGCGCCTAAAGTCCAAAGCTTTGTATGTTCAAAATATCATGGCTGCTGCATTCCTTATCCAGGCTTTTATACGGGCTATGATAGTTCCATCATGTGATCTGAAGCTTCAAGTTATTTTTTAATGAAGCTCATATGGTCGCACCTAAAGTCCAAAGCTTTTTATGTTTAAACTATCATGGCTGCTGCATTCCTTATCCTGGATTTTATACAGGCTATGCTATTTCCTTCATGTGATGTGATATCTTCAAAGCATTATAATGAAGCTCATATGGTCGTGTCTAAAGTCCAAAGCTTTTTATGTTTAAACTATCATGGCTGCTGCATTCCCTATCCTGGCTTTTATACTGGCTATGATAGTTCCATCATGTGCTATGATAGCTTCAAGGCATTATAATGAAGCTCTAAAACTTTAAACTATCATGGCTGCTGCATTCCCTATCCAGGCTTTTATGCAGCCTATCATAGTTCCATCATGTGATATGATAGTTTCAAGGCATTATAATGAAGCTCATATGGTTGCGCCTAAGGTCCAAAGCATTGTACTGTATGTTCAAAATATCATGGCTGCTGCATTCTATATCCTGGCTTTTATACCGGCTATGATAGTTCCATCATGTGATATGATAGCTTCAAGGCATTATAATGAAGCTCATATGGTCGCGCCTATAGTCCAAAGCTTTTTATGCTCAAAATGTCATGGCTGCTGTATTCCCTATCCAGGCTTTTATACAGGCTATGATAGTTCCTTCATGGGATATGATAGCTTCAAAGCATTATAATGAAGCTCACATGGTCAAAATGTCATGGCTGCTGCATTCCTTATCCAGGCTTTTATACCGGCTATGCTAGTCCCTTGATGTGATAGCTTCAAAGCATTATAATAAAGCTCATATGGTCGCGCCTAAAGTCCAAAGCTTTTTTATACTCAAAATATCATGGCTGCTGCATTCCCTATCCAGGCTTTTCTACAGACTATGCTAGTTCCATCATGTGATATGATAGCTTCAAGGCATTACAATGAAGCTTATATGGTCGCACCTAAAGTCCAAAGCTCTGTATGTTCAAAATATCATGGCTGCTGCATTCCCTATCCAGGCTTTTATACAGGCTATCATAGTTCCATCATGTGATATGATAGCTTCAAGGCATTATAATGAAGCTCATATGGTATCACCTAAAGTCCAAAGCTTTTTATATTTAACCTATCATGGCTGCTACATTCCCTATCCAGGCTTTTATACCAGCTATGCTATTTCCTTCATGTGATGTGATAGCTTCAAAGCATTATAATGAAGCTCATATGGTCGTGTCTAAAGTCCAAAGCTTTTTATGTTCAAAATGTCATGGCTGCTGCATTCCCTATCCAGGCTTTTATACAGCCTATGATAGTTCCATCATGTGATATGATAGCTTCAAGACATTATAATAAAGCTCATATGGTTGCGCCTAAAGTCCAAAGCACTGTACTGTATGTTAAAAAAAAACGCCTGCTGCATTCTATATCCAGACTTTTCTACAGGCTATGATAGTTCCTTCATGTGATGTGATATCTTCAAAGCATTATAATGAAGCTCATATGGTCGCGCCTAAAGTCCAAAGCTTTGTATGTTCAAAATATCATGGCTGCTGCATTCCTTATCCAGGCTTTTATACGGGCTATGATAGTTCCATCATGTGATCTGAAGCTTCAAGTTATTTTTTAATGAAGCTCATATGGTCGCACCTAAAGTCCAAAGCTTTTTATGGTTAAACTATCATGGCTGCTGCATTCCTTATCCTGGATTTTATACAGGCTATGCTATTTCCTTCATGTGATGTGATATCTTCAAAGCATTATAATGAAGCTCATATGGTCGTGTCTAAAGTCCAAAGCTTTTTATGTTTAAACTATCATGGCTGCTGCATTCCCTATCCTGGCTTTTATACTGGCTATGATAGTTCCATCATGTGCTATGATAGCTTCAAAGCATTATAATGAAGCTCACATGGTCAAAATGTCATGGCTGCTGCATTCCTTATCCTGGCTTTTATACTGGCTATGATAGTTCCATCATGTGCTATGATAGCTTCAAGGCATTATAATGAAGCTCTAAAACTTTAAACTATCATGGCTGCTGCATTCCCTATCCAGGATTTTATGCAGCCTATCATAGTTCCATCATGTGATATGATAGTTTCAAGGCATTATAATGAAGCTCATATGGTTGCGCCTAAGGTCCAAAGCATTGTACTGTATGTTCAAAATATCATGGCTGCTGCATTCTATATCCTGGCTTTTATACCGGCTATGATAGTTCCATCATGTGATATGATAGCTTCAAGGCATTATAATGAAGCTCATATGGTCGCGCCTATAGTCCAAAGCTTTTTATGCTCAAAATGTCATGGCTGCTGTATTCCCTATCCAGGCTTTTATACAGGCTATGATAGTTCCTTCATGGGATATGATAGCTTCAAAGCATTATAATGAAGCTCACATGGTCAAAATGTCATGGCTGCTGCATTCCTTATCCAGGCTTTTATACCGGCTATGCTAGTCCCTTGATGTGATAGCTTCAAAGCATTATAATGAAGCTCATATGGTCGCGCCTAAAGTCCAAAGCTTTTTATACTCAAAATATCATGGCTGCTGCATTCCCTATCCAGGCTTTTCTACAGGCTATGCTAGTTCCATCATGTGATATGATAGCTTCAAGGCATTACAATGAAGCTTATATGGTCGCACCTAAAGTCCAAAGCGTTTTATGCTCAAAATGTAATGCATAGTGAGGTCAGCAACACTTTCCCATCACATAATCTGCAAGATAAATATTCCCAGTGAGATTTCTGAATTATTAGGTGGCAGCGAGCACTAAACATAAATATTTGATTCTAAAAATATTTATAAGTTTTCCTTAAGACCGTATAAAGAATTTGAAATTGTGTATAAAATAAGTATTCTAGATTTGGTGCCAATGTTTTAATCTATTCTTTTAGCACCGGTTTTCCGCCTGACGTGGATATTTGCATTATTTACAGGAGCGGGGGGATCCCCGTGCTACAAGAACTGAAGTGTATTCTGTTTGTGCGCTGCCGGTGGGGGTGACCCAACTAATGTCAGTGTGGTTAGATCTCAGCTCGCTCTTCATCTGAAAGGTTAGCAGGAATCTTGAAAAGAATTTCACTTTTCCCTTTTGAAATATCAGCTGGGACCTGGATGCCATCTGGCCCTGGCACCCTTCCACCCTTTTTAACATTTAAAACTGTAGCAACTTCATTCTCTTCTGCTACAAATAGATCCTCACATATGGATGTTACAAGTTGTGCGTCGCTGGAGCCAAATCTCTTCCCCTAAGAATGAAGCAGGTGCGGGAGGACGCATTTTACAATGAGAAATGGATTTTTTATTCCCCAATGCGATTATATTTGCCTACAGGAAAAATTAACTAATATTTGTTCTAATATTTCTTTTAATTAGCAAAGTTAGATAAGTTTTGATGAAAGATAAAATAAACGTAAGAAGACGAAAAGAGTGCTTGTTGTTCATATGATATTGTGACAGATAAGGGGGTTTTACACGTTGCGACATCGCTAACGATATATCGTCGGGGTCACGTCGTTAGTGATGCAAATCCGGCGCCGGTAGCGTCATCGCAACGTGTGACACCAAGGAGCGACGATCAACGATTGCAAAATTGGTCAAAATCGTTGCTTGTTGACACATCACTCCTTTCCTTAATATCGTTGCTGCTGCAGGTACGATGTTGTTCGTCTTTCCTGCGGCAGAACACATCGCTGTGTGTGACACCGCAGGAGCGAGGAACATCTCCTTACCTGTGTCCACCAGCAATGCGGAAGGAAGGAGGTGGGTGGGATGTCATGTCCCGCTCATTTCCGCCCCTCCGCTTCTATTGGGCGACCGCTTAGTGACGCCGCAGTGACGTTGCTATGACACCGAACGCACCTCCCCCTTGAAGGAGGGATTGTTCGGCGGTCACAGCGACGTCGCTGTAAAGGTATGTGAGTGTGACACTGCCACAGCGATAATGTTCGCTACGGCAGCGAGCACCAAATGTCAGACAAATGACGGGGTCGGATGCTATTGCTAGCGATGTTGCAGCATGTAAAGTACCCTATAGATCATGGGATAGATAGATAGATAGATAGAATGATAGATAGATAGAAGGATAGATGGAAGGATAGATAGATAGAGGGATAGATAGAGAGATAGATAGATAGATAGATAGATAGAGGGATAGATAGATAGATAGATAGATAGATAGATAGATAGATAGATAGATAGATAGATAGATAGATAGATAGAGGGATAGATAGATAGATAGATAGATAGATAGACAGATGGAAGGATAGATAGAGGGATAGATAGATAGATAGATAGATAGATAGATAGATAGATAGATAGATAGATAGATGGAAGGATAGATAGATAGATAGATAGATAGATATATGGAAGGATAGATAGATAGATAGATAGATAGAGGGATAGATAGATAAATACATAGATAGATAGATAGATAGAGGGATAGATAGAAGGATAGATAGATAGATAGATAGATAGATAGATAGAGGGATAGATAGATAAATACATAGATAGATAGATAGATAGATAGATAGATAGATAGATAGATAGAGGGATAGATAGATAGAGGGATAGATAGATAGAGGGATAGATAGATTTGGGGGAAAAAGTGTTTAGTCAGCCACCAATTGTGTAAGAAACCAAGGAGAAAATCAAGAGCCGATCATAGCAATAATGCACAACAACCACAAGTAAAGCCTGCTTTACACGTTGCAATCTCGCATACGATATCGTATGCGATTTGCAACGCCCCCATCGTATGTGCGGCACGTTCAATTTGTTGAATGTGCCGCACATACGAGTAACCCCCGTCACACGTACTTACCTTCCATACGACCTCGCTGTGGGCGGCGAACGGCCACTTCCTGGAGTGGGAGGGACATTCGGCGTCACATCGACGTCACGCGGCAGCCGGCCAATCGATGCGCAGGGGTGGAGCTGAGCGGGACGTAAATATCCCGCCCACCTCCTTCCTTCTGCATTGCTGGCCGGGATCCGCAGGACGCAGGTAAGATCTGTTCATCGTTCCCGGGGTGTCACACACTGCGATGTGAGCTACCCCGGGTACAATGAACAATCTGACGTTCAATTCTAGAGAAAGGTACGATGTGTATGCGATGAACGTTTTACCGTTCAATCGCAATCGCACGTACCTGTCACACACTGCAATGTAACTTACAATGCCGGATGTGCGTCACTTACGACGTAACCCCGCCGACACATTGTAAGATACATTGCAGCGTGTAAAGTGGGCTTTAGTCTAGATCACAACACCTCACCAGACTAGTATGAAGAAGCTATAGCTGGCATTAAAGGAAGTGTCCAGCCAGCATATATAGGAGGGGAGTGAATGTGACTGGCTGTTCCATACCATGTGATCAAAGATTACTAAAGCTATATTTGCATTAGAGTTGGAAAAGGTTTGCATAAAGTCCATAAAGTCCTGGGAGACCTCAGGATATTACACAATTTTATTTTTCAGAGAAATAGCAGCACTGATTCATGGTAAAACAATTCATGCAGAGTTAAATTTTTGGAATAATGTCCCCCAAGGTGGAAAATTCAACTTTCAAAAGATTTGCTCATCTCTAATAACGTGTTTTTCATAGTGAGCTCAAAAGAAGATCAAATAAAAGCAAAGAAAAAGATTCAGACGAGCAAAATGATTTTGTGGAAAAATGAAACAAAGTAAAACATAAACAAAAACTTTTTAGACTTTAAGCTTCCTCTTCACAAAACTGATGATGATAAAAAAAAAGCCATAACTGCTTTTCTATATGATGTTGCATTTGTTCCACTTTGACACCTTTACGGAGCAGTCGCAACATCTGCACGTTGTATGAAATGTATACTCTCCGCTACCACACATTTGTAAGTGTTCATTCAAGCCAGCTGTGCACATAGTCATACATAAACACACTTGAATTTTAGTTTATAAGTGGCTTGCACCTTATTAGATGGATCTCCGAATCAATTATTTTACATCGTTAATGTTTATACATATCCTATTTAAGTAAAAAAAATAGAATTGTGGTCATAATTATTCTACAAAATCCTTATTACTTGCATAAAGCATTCAATGTATATATATATATATATATATATATATAGTACAGACCAAAAGTTTGGACACACCTTCTCATCTCTAGAACAACTGTTAAGAGGAGACTTTGTGCAGCAGCCTTCATGGTAAAATAGCTGCTAGGAAACCCCTGCTAAGGACAGGCAACAAGCAGAAGAGACTTGTTTGGGCTAAAGAACACAAGGAATGGACATTAGACCAGTGGAAATCTGTGCTTTGGTCTGATGAGTCCAAGTTTGAGATCTTTGGATCCAACCACCGTGTCTTTGTAGAAAAGGTGAACGGATGGACTCTACATGGTTGGTTCCCACCGTGAAGCATGGAGGAGGAGGTGTGATGGTGTGGGGGTGCTTTGCTGGTGACACTGTTGGGGATTTATTCAAAATTGAAGGCATACAAAACCAGCATGGCTACCACAGCATCTTGCAGCGGCGTGCTATTCCATCCGGTTTGCGTTTAGTTGGAACATCATTTATTTTTCAACAGGACAATGACCCCAAACGCACCTCCAGGCTGTGTAAGGGCTATTTGACTAAGAAGGAGAGTGATTGGGGGCTATGCCAGATGACCTGGCCACCACAGTCACCAGACCTGAACCCAATCGAGATGGTTTGGGGTGAGCTGGACCGCAGAGTGAAGGCAAAAGGGCCAACAAGTGCTAAGCATCTCTGGGAACTCCTTCAAGACTGTTGGAAGACCATTTCCGGTGACTACCTCTTTAAGCTCATCAAGAGAATGCCAAGAGTGTGCAAAGCAGTAATCAAAGCAAAAGGTGGCTGTTTGAAGAACCTAGAACATAAGACATATTTTCAGTTGCTTCACACTTTTTTAAGTATTTCATTCCACATGTGTTATTCATAGTTTTGATGCCTTCAATGTGAATCTACAATTTTCAGAGTCATGAAAATTAAGAAAACTCTTTGAATGAGGTGTGTCCAAACTTTTGGTCTGTACTGTGTGTGTATATATATATTATACTAGCTGTACTACCCGGCTTCGCTGCTGTTAACAAAATAGAATTAATTAACAATAATGTATTCTGCACACAAAGACCACAAAACAAATAGATAGAAATGTAATTATTAAATTGTTGCCTATATTAACCAATCAGAGCTCAGATTAATTAACTGTAGCAAAATTAAAGCTAAGCTGTGATTGGTTGCTATTGGCAGCCTGATAAATCTCCAGGCAACAGAAAGCCCTCCCCCTGACAGTATATATTAGCTCACACATACACATATAGACAGGTCATGTGACTGACAGCTGCCGTATTTCCTATATGGTACATTTGTTGTTCTTGTAGTTAGGCTGCTTTTACACATCCGTTTTTTGCTCTGCAGCACAATACGGCGCTCTGCAGAAAAAACGCAACCGTTTTTTTGCCGCCGGTTGTGTTTTTTTTTCATAGACTTACATTAGTGCCGTATTGTGCCGCATGGTTTTTGCCGCATGCGGCAGATTTAGCCGATGCCGCGGCCGGATGGAACGTTGCCTGCAACGTTCTTTGCTCCGGCAAAAAAAAACGCATTGCGCCGCATCCGGCCGCTGTGGCGCATTTTTCAATGCATGCCAATGGATGCCGGATGCGGCGCGATGCGGAAAAAAACGCATCCGGCCGCCGCATGCGGTTTCTTCCACTGCACATGCTCAGTAGCATGCCGCAACCGGAAAAAAAACGGACGGGCTGCATGTAAAAACTTATGCAAAGGATGCGGTGTTTTCGCCGCATCCGTTGCATAGGTTTCACAGCAGGAATGAGCCGCAGTGCTCAAACCGGATGTGTGAAAGTAGCCTTATTAATCAGATTTTTATTTTTGAAGGATAATACCAGACTTGTGTGTGTTTAGGGTGATTATGTGGTGAGGTTGGTGTATGTGTGGTGAGATGTGTGCTGAGGGTGGTATATGTGTTCAAGCACGTGGTAGTGTGTGGCGCATTTTGCGTGTGTGTTCATATCCCCGAGTGTGGTGAGTATCCCATGTCGGGGCCCCACCTTAGCAACTGTACGGTATATACTCTTTGGCGCCATCACTCTCATTCTTTAAGTCCCCCTTGTTCACATCTGGCAGCTGTCAATTTGCCCCCAACACTTTTCGTTTCACTTTTTCCCCATTATGTAGATAGGGACAAAATGGATTGGTAAATTGGAACGCGCGGGGTTAAAATTTCGCCTCACAACATAACAACATAGCACCCGGCGCTGCCCGGGATAGTAACTGTCTCTCTATTTCTCTCCTATTCTCTGTCTGTCTCCCCCTCTGTATATATCTCTCTGTCTCTCTCTCTCTCTTTGTCTGTCTCTTTCTCCGTCTGTCTCAATCTCTTTCCCTGTCTGTCTATCTATCTGTCACTTTCCCTGTCTGTCTCTTTCCCTCTCTTTCCCTGTCTGTCTCTTTCCCTGTCAGTCTGTTTCTTTGTCTGTGTCTGTCTCTTTGTGTCTGTCTCTTACCCTGTCTATGTCCGTTTCTTACCCTGTCTGTGTCTGCCTTTTTCCCTGCCTGTGTCTGTCTCTTTCCCTGGCTGCATTGTGACATGCCAACATTCCATATAAGGGCGTGGCTGCGCATTCTTCTGAAGTTCTGGCTGAACTGTGGCTCCCAGCTCCATTCTCATTAATGGAGGCAGGTTTTTTGATGAATAACTGTAAAGAGCGGGGTTAAAATTTCCCCTCAACACATAGCCTATGACGCTCTCGGGGTCCAGAAGTGTGAGTGTGCAAAATTTTGTGGCTGTAGCTGCGAATATATATATATATACAGTGCCTACAAGTAGTATTCAACCCCCTGCAGATTTAGCAGATTTGATAAGATGCAAATAAGTTAGAGCCTGCAAACTTCAAACAAGAGCAGGATTTATTAACAGATGCATAAATCTTACAAACCAACAAGTTATGTTGCTCAGTTAAATTTTAATAAATTTTCAACATAAAAGTGTGGGTCAATTATTATTCAACCCCTAGGTTTAATATTTTGTGGAATAACCCTTGTTTGCAATTACAGCTAATAAACGTCTTTTATAAGACCTGATCAGGCCGGCACAGGTCTCTGGAGTTATCTTGGCCCACTCCTCCATGCAGATCTTCTCCAAGTTATCTAGGTTCTTTGGGTGTCTCATGTGGACTTTAATCTTGAGCTCCTTCCACACGTTTTCAATTGGGTTAAGGTCAGGAGACTGACTAGGCCACTGCAACACCTTGATTTTTTCCCTCTTGAACCAGGCCTTGGTTTTCTTGACTGTGTGCTTTGGATCGTTGTCTTGTTGGAAGATGAAATGACGACCCATCTTAAGATCCTTGATGGAGGAGCGGAGGTTCTTGGCCAAAATCTCCAGGTAGGCCATGCTATCCATCTACCCATGGATGCGGACCAGATGGCCAGGCCCCTTGGCTGAGAAACAGCCCCACAGAATGATGCTGCCACCACCATGCTTGACTGTAGGGATGGTATTCTTGGGGTCGTATGCAGTGCCATCCAGTCTCCAAACGTCACGTGTGTGGTTGGCACCAAAGATCTCGATCTTGGTTTCATCAGACCAGAGAACCTTGAACCAGTCTGTCTCAGAGTCCTCCAAGTGATCATGAGCAAACTGTAGACGAGCCTTGACATGACGCTTTGAAAGTAAAGGTACCTTACGGGCTCGTCTGGAGCGGAGACCATTGCGGTGGAGTACGTTACTTATGGTATTGACTGAAACCAATGTCCCCACTGCCATGAGATCTTCCCAGAGCTCCTTCCTTGTTGTCCTTGGGTTAGCCTTGACTCTTCGGACAAGCCAGGCCTCGGCGCGGGTGGAAACTTTCAAAGGCTGTCCAGGCCGTGGAAGGCTAACAGTAGTTCCATAAGCCTTCCACTTCCGGATGATGCTCCCAACAGTGGAGACAGGTAGGCCCAACTCCTTGGAAAGGGTTTTATACCCCTTGCCAGCCTTGTCACCCTCCACGATCTTGTCTCTGATGGCCTTGGAATGCTCTTTTGTCTTTCCCATGTTGGCCAAGTATGAGTGCTGTTCACAAGTTTGGGGAGGGTCTTAATTACTCAGAAAAGGCTGGAAAAAGAGATAATTAATCCAAACATGTGAAGCTCATTGTTCTTTGTGCCTGAAATACTTCTTAATACTTTAGGGGAACCAAACAGAATTCTTGTGGTTTGAGGGGTTGAATAATAAATGACCCTTTGAATAAATGTTTCACAATTTAAAAAAAAAAAATAAAAAAAAGAAATAACATTCTTTTTTGCTGCAGTGCATTTCACACTTCCAGGCTGATCTACAGTCCAAATGTCACAATGCCAAGTTAATTCCGAATGTGTAAGCCTGCTAAATCTGCAGGGGGTTGAATACTACTTGTAGGCACTGTATATATATATATATATATATATATATACACATATATATATATATATATATATATATATATATATATATATATATATATATATATATATATACTGATGAGCAAAAGGGTAATGTGTACTTTTGACTTTCAGGCTCTATATCTCACCATCCTCTCCAGCTTGGAGTGTGAGATGATCTTCATTTCATAGATCATCATCTTTGCTATCTCATACATAAATGTGACTTGCAGCTATCCATCATATGATTAGGTATGCAGATTCTTGACAGGTCTCTGCATTGTTACAGTTTTGCTCCTGGTGATGGAAAAATCTTTTTCTTCACGTATACTACAAATTACAACCTGTTCTCACATTCCCAAATAGCTTAGTGTGTTATTAGGTTGATACTCAAGTGAAAGGTCACTGGTATGGATCAAGGAGCAGCAATGAAGATTTCCTAAGAAAAGAGAATCAGCATCATCTAGGTCATTGATAAGAGTCTCTCAGCCAAGAAAATTGCCAAACTGCATCATGTGAGGCCATGACAGGTGGAAGAATAAGAAATGAAGTCCATCCATTTAAAAGACAAGAGGTGACGCCCGGGCAAAATATCAGAGTCAACAAGTCGCTCATCACAAGGTTTATCAGTTCTGGTAACATCCGGCAGTGGAGGTGGCTCGTCTGCTCCATAATACTGAGATCACAGACGTCCATGCAAGCACCGGGCGATACACGTTACACAAGTCTGGAATGGTGGTCCGAAAAAAGGTGAACAAGTCTCAACTTCAATATCATCATAAGAAGCGTCGGCTCGAGTTTCTAAAGAAGTATGAAAAGTGGAAGATTGGAAACTGGTGAACGGGAGCGATGAGACGATTGTCAACAGACAGCTCTGATGGGGAAAATGATTCTGGAAGAAACAAGGGAAAAGGGGCTAATGGATTGAGAAATTGAAGGGACTGTGAAGTTCGGTGGAGGAGGCCTGATGATATGGGGGGGTTTACAGCCAAAGGTGTTGGATACTTGACCAGGATGGATGGTGGCCTCAATGCTGAGCTATATGTGAGGACCCTACAAGACGAATTATTTCATACACTCGAGTACTATGGGTATGAAATGGACGACATAGAGTTCCAGGAGAACGACCCAAAGCATACGGCAAGATTGGAGAAGAAATGGATCGATGACAATGAAGTAGAGGAGCTGGATTGTCCCCACAGTCCAGACCTCAACCCAATCCAACACTTGTGGGCAGAGATGAAGAAAAAGCTGTATACATCCCCAATTGAGTTGACCAATATACACCAAAACTGGGAACGTGGAGAAGAGACCTGACCAGTATACACCAACACTGGGAACATGGAGAAAAGACCTGACCAGTATACACCAACACTGGGAACGTGGAGAAGAGAGCTGACCAGTATACACCAACACTGGGAACATAGAGAAGAGACCTGATCAGTATACACCAACACTGGGAACGTGGAGAAGAGACCTGACCAGTATACACCAACACTGGGAACATGGAGAAGAGACCTGACCAGTATACACCAACACTGGGAACATGGAGAAGAGACCTGACCAGTATACACCAACACTGGGAACATGGAGAAGAGACCTGACCAGTATACACCAACACTGGGAACGTGTAGAAGAGACCTGACCAGTACACACCATCACTGGGAACATGTAGAAGAGACCTGACCAGTATACACCAACACTGGGAACGTGGAGAAGAGACCTGACCAGTATACACCAACACTGGGAACGTGGAGAAGAGACCTGACCAGTATACACCAACACTGGGAACGTGGAGAAGAGACCTGACCAGTATACACCAACACTGGGAACATGGAGAAGAGACCTGACCAGTATACACCAACACTGGGAACATGGAGAAGAGACCTGACCAGTATACACCAACACTGGGAACGTGTAGAAGAGACCTGACCAGTACACACCATCACTGGGAACATGTAGAAGAGACCTGACCAGTATACACCAACACTGGGAACGTGGAGAAGAGACCTGACCAGTATAAACCAACACTGGGAACGTGGAGAAAAGACCTGACCAGTATACACCAACACTGGGAACATGGAGAAGAGACCTGACCAGTATACACCAACACTGGGAACATGGAGAAGAGACCTGACCAGTATACACCAACACTGGGAACATGGAGAAAAGACCTGACCAGTATACACCAACACTAGGAACGTGGAGAAGAGACCTGACCAGTATACACCAACACTGGGAACGTGTAGAAGAGACCTGACCAGTATACACCAACACTGGGAACATGGAGAAGAGACCTGACCAGTATACACCAACACTGGGAACGTGAAGAAGAGACCTGACCAGTATACACCAACACTGGGAACGTGAAGAAGAGACCTGACCAGTATACACCAACACTGGGAACATGGAGAAGAGACCTGACCAGTATACACCAACACTGGGAACGTGTAGAAGAGACCTGACCAGTATACACCAACACTGGGAACGTGGAGAAGAGACCTGACCAATATACACCAACACTGGGAACGTGGAGAAGAGACCTGACCAGTATACACCAACACTGGGAACGTGGAGAAGAGACCTGACCAGTATACACCAACACTGGGAACGTGGAGAAGAGACCTGACCAGTATACACCAACACTGGGAACGTGGAGAAGAGACCTGACCAGTATACACCAACACTGGGAACGTGGAGAAGAGACCTGACCAGTATACACCAACACTGGGAACATGGAGAAGAGACCTGACCAGTATACACCAACACTGGGAACGTGTAGAAGAGACCTGACCAGTATACACCAACACTGGGAACGTGGAGAAGAGACCTGACCAATATACACCAACACTGGGAACGTGGAGAAGAGACCTGACCAGTATACACCAACACTGGGAACGTGGAGAAGAGACCTGACCAGTATACACCAACACTGGGAACGTGGAGAAGAGACCTGACCAGTATACACCAACACTGGGAACATGGAGAAGAGACCTGACTAGTATATACCAACACTGGGAATGTGGAGAAGAGACCTGACCAGTATACACCAACACTGGGAATGTGGAGAAGAGACCTGACCAGTATACACCAACACTGGGAACATGGAGAAGATGCATAGACTTGTTTGAAGCTGATCAAGAGCCCAGAAGGATTCAGGCAGTGTTGAAGGCAAATGAGGATTTTAAAAATACTAACAATATAATAAAGACTAAAACTTAGATTATAAAGGAGCAAACAGTAACAGTGCAGTGACATGACAAGAATCTACATAAATAATTATTTGCTAAATAATTGTGTAACATTGATTTATGAGATCGTCAAGATGATTGTCTGTAAAATGAAAGTCGTCTAAAGCGGGCTTTACACGCTGCGACATCGCTAATGCGGAGTCGTTGGGGTCACGGAATTTGTGACACACATCCGGCCGCATTAGCGATGCCGTTGCGTGTGACACCGATAAGCGATTTTGCATTGTTGCAAAAACGTGCAAAATCGCTAATCGGCGACATGGGGGTCCATTCTTAAAAATCGTTACTGCTGCAGTAACAAAGTTGTTCCTCGTTCCTGCGGCAGCACACATCGCTCCGTGTGACACCACAGGAATGAGGAAGCTCCCCTTACCTGCCTCCCGGCCACAATGCGGAAGGAAGGAGGTGGGCGGGATGTTACGTCCCGCTCATCTCCGCCCCTCCGCTGCTATTGGGCGGCGGTTCAGTGACGTCGCTGTGACGCCGCACGGACCGCCCCCTTAGAAAGGAGGCGGTTCGCCGGTCACAGCGACGTCGCCGGACAGGTAAGTATGTGTGACGGGTCTGGGCGATGTTGTGCGGCACGGGCAGCGATTTGCCCGTGTCGCGCAACAGATGGGGGCGGGTACCCACACTAGCGATATCGGGACTGATATTGCAGTGTGTAAAGTAGCCTTAACGCTCAAAGCTGTAGTGGATGGTGAGATATGGAGCCTGAAACTCAAAAGCTGAAAACATTGTTACCCTTTTGCTTGTCAGTGTATATTAATATATATATTGGTTTGAAGATTATTGACGCACTACCCCAGGATAGCCTTTCAAGCTGTGGTTACAATCAGGGATGTATTTGTGACTGCAATGCTAATGATTGTTGTGTTTCTGATATGAGAGTGACATTCTGTAGATGTTTCCCCAATAATCATCATCGTGAGATCTGTACTTATTTTTCTATTGTGTGAGCAGTCTGATTGCACATTTAGCCTCGCGCCATACGATATTAAAAACTTTCTATGATTCTTGCCTTACAAATGAGCAGGAGACATGCACTTCTTGGGGAACTGAGCTGCAGTACCCAAGAATGGCCACTGCACAGTGTATGGCGCTGTGTACATCTGTCCACTGACGTATATTGGTGGGAGTCTTCACTGCAATCCAATGCTTTGAACAACTTCTTGAAGGTTAAATACTGGAAAAATCAAGTCTTGGCTCTTCTCATAAACTTTCTTAACCAACCTGTTCATAAATTTATATCATTCTGTTCACTTATACCAAAACTCGGGGTCCTAAGAGTGTAATAAACCCCCCATCTAGACTGTGTAACAGCCCACCCAACATTTTACTAAATTTTTCTCTTCAACAATGCATTAGGAAACGTGATCTGTGCCCATGACCCACTCAAGACAGTCCGGATGGGCATATTAGGTTATTAGCTTACACCAACCCCACCTGGTACATACAGAAGAAATCCCATTGGAAGCACAGGTTTGTTTTTCTTTGCTGGCACCATGCTCCTTCTACTAACCCAAGATTGGGAATTAAATATCTTGAACAATTTATGTTATTTTTAATTTTTATTTTTTTTCTGCAATCTGAGATGCATGAAAGTAGCCACCTTTAAATTAAGTTAGGATATCTGTAATCCAGCCTTAATGTCCCATCCATAAGGATTTACAAACTGTACTTTTACAAAAGCTATGTTAGACTGCTGTGAAAATGCAGTCAAATCCTCCATTGAAAAAAAATGTAATACATTATTTTTTATTAAGTATTTAAAATACATTCTTTTGTAAATGATTTGATATATTATTCATTTTAATATTTTTATTATTTAACTTAGTATTTATTATTGATTTTTTATTTGGATTTATTGTTTTATTTTTTACTATTTTTTTGCATTTGTATTCATTTTACTTCTGTATTTATGTATTATTTATTTTATTTTTGTATTTATTTATGCATTTTATTTTTTTATTTATTTGATGTTATTTTTGTTTGTATCTTATTTATTTTAAATGATACAAAAGAGTTAAATGACAGTGGGAGTGGAAGCAAATTTCCTTCTGGACAATATCATTTATTTATTATAATTTTATATTTATTTATTTATTATTTATTTCTTTGTGTATGTATATATTATTTATTTTATTTTTGTATTTATTTTTATTTTATTTTTATATTTAATTAATTTTCGTTATTTTTGTTTTTATTTAATTTATTTTAAATTATAAAATCTAACTCAACCACAAAGGAGTTAACTGAGGACGGGAACTTGAGTATGGAAGCAAATTTTCTTCTAAACAAAATAATTTTTATATTTGTTTATTGTTTGGGTGGTACGGTGGCTTAGTGATTAGCACTGCAGTCTTGTGGTGGCTCAGTGGTTAGCACTGTAGTCTTGTGGTGGCTCAGTGGTTTGCACTGCAATCTTGTGGTGGCTCAGTGTTTAGCACTGCAATCTTGTGGTGGCTCAGTGGTTAGCACTGCAGTCTTGTGGTAGCTCAGTGGTTAGCACTGCAGTCTTGCAGCACTGGGGTCGTGGGTTCAAATCCCACATAGGACACCTGCAAGGAGTTTGTATGCCCTCCATGTTCTCCCTGTGTTTGCGTGGATTTCCTCTGGGTTCTCCGGTTTCCTCCCACACTCCAAAGACATACTGATAGGGAATTTAGATTGTGAGCCCCAATGGGGACAGTGTTCCTGATGTATGTAAGTGCTGCGGAATATGTTAGCGCTATATAAAAATAAAGATTTGATTTATTGTTTACATTTTTTTTTGTATTATTTAATTTATTTTTGTATTTATTTATTATTCATTTTATTTAAATAATTATTTATTATTTATTTTTTTTTTGTAGTTATTTTTCATTTTATTTTTGTATTTTTTGCTATTTTTGCATTCATCTTATTTCCTTTAAATAATAAAATCTAACTTAACTACCAAAGAGTTAATTGAGAAGAGGAGCTTGAGCACGGAAACAAATTTCCTTCTAGACAACTTTTTTTTATTTGTATCTATTTATTATTAAAAAATGTTAATTTTAAATTTTTTGTTTTGCTTTATTTTGGGCATTCATTATTTAATTTATTTTTGCATATTTTTATTTTATTTGTGTATTTATTTATTATTTAAATACTTTATTTTTATGTTTAATTATTTATTTATTTTGCATTTGTTTTTATTATTCAATAAAAATTGCAGTTTTTATTCATTTTATATATATATATATATATATATATATATATATATATATATATATATATATACATACTGTATATATCTATTTATGTTTTTATTCATTTTATTTTATATATATTTATTGTTTATTTTATTTGTGTAATTATTATTTCATTTTGTATTAATGGGGTTTTTTTTTCATTTTATTTTTATGTTTAGTTATTTTATGTTAGTTTTCTTATACAATTTATTATGTGCATTTATTATTTAAATTATTTTATTTTTATGTTTATTTTATTTATTTAGGTTTTCTATTTATTAATTCACTTATTTTTGCCTTTTTTTATTAATTTAATGTTTAGATATTTATTATTTATTTTATTTGTTTTTTTATGTTATTTTTGTTAGACTTTTTTATTTTTATTTATTATTTAAATTATTTTATTTTTATGTATATTTCATTTATTTATTTTGATTTTGTATTTACTATTTAATTTATTTTTGCATTTTGAATTCATTTTAATTTTAAATTTATGTATTATTTATTTCTGTATTTACTTATTTATTTTATGTTTGTATTTATGTATTTTTAGTTTTATTTCTGTATGTGTTTTTTTTTATCTGGTTTTTGTATTTATTTTAAATTATAAAAACAAACTCAACCACAAAAGAGTTAACTGAGAACAGGAACTTGTCTATGGAAACAAATGTCCTTCTAGACAATTTTTTTTTTATTATTTAACCAATAATTTTTATTTTTTTTACATATCATAACATAAACATGAGATAGACATTAATGACAATTTTTTTTTTTTAATTATTATTTGTATTAAATTTCAACCAGGAAAGAGTTAACTGCAACATGATTGAATATTGATCCCTACCGTCAATGGAAAAGGTGTGTTCCAACATCGAAACATTTTTTTTTCCTATGTGTGTACGCAGGTGGAGTCATAAAATTATCAGACGCAGACTTGGCAGACTTACCACTCGACAACAGAGAGCGAAAGTAACAAAGGAAAGAAAGAAAAAATGTTATTTTATTCAATTAATGAAACCAATATGGTCCATATGGAATTATATGCAAATATTTTACCTGGACCCAAGTTTCCAAGAAATAAAAAATGGCTTTGGATATTTTCCTAAACAAACAGTTTTCCGTCGTTCTTTTTTTTTTACGCCGCAGACAAAGATTTGTGATTCGGCGTTACATATCGTTTGATTTAAGTTGACATAACTATGGAATATTTTCCAGAGGAGAACTTCATGTGACTGATGATAAAATGACTTTCTTTAATTTGAGCAAACATGGGTTCCTGCATGGGAGTTGGTGTGATTCTTGGAAGGTCATCAATGGCGCTGAGAACAAGACTCCATAAATTATACTCTTGAGTTAGTAGAAGAAAATATTAAAAAAAAAATAGGTTTTGGCTGCAGAAGAAATTACCTTGTTGCCTTTAAAAAATAAAGTCAGACATAAAGGAAAATGGGAGAATAAAAAATAATGACTGAAAAATAAAACATGACCAAGAGCTGCGGGAGAGTGACCCGAATCCATTGTAGACCATTACTGTGTGATCAGGAGGGATTCATGTGTAATAGAGAAGGAAATCATGATTAATGATACATTACATCTTTTTTATTTACAAATATTGACACTTTGAATAATAAAATAAATGAAAAATAAAAAGCCTATATGTGCCGCCCCCACGTCAGCAGCCGGGCTGCTCGGAACCGGATTCGTGGTGGCTCGAGGGGCATCCGGACCCGGGGGTCGTGCGGCCACTCGAATGAAGGGGGTATTTACAGAGGATGGTGTATTTAAAGTTCATGACGCCACCCGTGGTGTGTGGGTTGGTGGAGTACCACCGCTGCATCTGGGAGTACCCGGTGGCGATGGAGTGGTGGGACATGTCGTTGGGGGGGGTAGGGGCCACTTGCGTACTCACTCAGTCTATAAAGCTGACACCGACAACTTAGTAAACCAAAGTTCTGGACACCGCTGCCGCTGAGGGGGAGCATGTTTGTGTCCCATTTCTTGTGGTGTTGCCTGATGATCTGTGACCTTTCCCTTGGCACCTTGTTCTCTTCTAGTTGGCCCCTATAGCTTGAAACTAATCGGGTCCCATTCCCTAGTGTGGCTAACTGTGGGAGCTTGCTCTCAGGGTTCACGCTTGGGATTTCCTGGACTGTTTTAGTGGAAAGTCCTATCCTCCTCATTGCGCTAGTACCCCGATTTTGGAGCGGGTGGAGAGCGGATCTTGAAGGCTCCGTTCTCGTCGGGTGAATTGTCAGGTTGCCTGAAGCTACTCCCTGACCTAGGGTCCACGTACCCCGTCATGCCCTGGTTCCAGCCCGGTGATGGTACAAGGCCGCCGGCTGTCCTCCACGATAATACCGTGCCCCTTGTCACGATCCCCTGCGACCAGGGGTCCAGCTCCTACCAGGCCCAGACCACCATCTGCTACCTAGTACTTCCAAGGTGCCCAGCTCCTGACCTCCTCTGCCCTTCACTTCTCCTGACACTCCTGACCTCCCCTTACCAACACCCCAAATGGGCGACCCTATTCCACTCAGGCCGTCCACTGGTGTGTCTGGTGGGTGTGGTGCAGAGTGTTCCTAGGATTTTGATTAGCTGGTTTTGGCAACACCATTGATTAGGGACCCTTAACCAAGGAGGTGTGACGACCTGATAGGCCAGGGTGTCACATATATATTGTTCATTTACTATTTATGTCTATCAGAGGAAAAAATACTCTTATGCGATAACTGCTGTAGTGACTGATATGGGGGCACCGGTTGTCCGAGGTCGTGGACTGCCCGGCATCAACTTCATTTATATCTTAATCTTCAGGAGCAGATACCCTAGAATACAGTGGGGGATCAGGGGGCCGTCAGTTCCCTGCTCCACTATTCACTGTAGGTACGGGACTAGGGGAGTACAGAATTATTGTTTTAATTTTAAGGTAGAGTATATCTATGTGGGGGCACTGATAGTGCATCATACTAGGGGTCACTAAGGAATATTATACTGTGTGGTTTGAACTAAAGGGGCATTATACTGTTCAGGAAGAGCAAAGTGGGCAATATACTATGTGGGGGTCCCAAATGCGGCATAATACTGTAGGGGAGGGCACTAAAGGGTATTATACAGTGTGGGATGATCTAAGGGGGCACTATACTTTTCAGATAACACACAAGGGGCAATATGCTATGTGGGGGGTCCTAAATGGCGCATCATGCTGTGGGGAGCACTAAGGTGTATTATTCTGTGTGGAGAGAACTGAAGGGGCATTAAACAGTTTAGAGAGCCCAAAAGTGGGCAATATACCATGTGGGGGTCTCAAATTGGGCATAATACTGTGAGGGGCACTAAGAGTTATTATCCTGTGTGTATGGAACTAAGGGGGAGGATTATATTATTCAGAGAACACAGACGGGGCAATATACTATGTGGGGGGTCCCAAAAGAGGCACCATACTGTGGAGAGCACTAAGGGGGAAAATTATACTTTTCAGAGAACACAGAGAGGGCAATATACTATGGGGGGTACCAAATGGAGTATCATATGGGGGGCACTAATGGGTATTATTCTGTGTGGGAGAACTAAAGAAGCATTATTCTGTTAATTAAGGGAGCACAAAAGTGGGCAATATAGTATAGTAGTCTCAAATGGGACATAATACTGTGAGGGGCAGTAAGGGGTATTATATTGTGGGGGCCATTAAAGGGTATAATTCTGTGTGGGGGATCTCAAGGGGTATTTATACTGTTCATGAATTGCAAAAATAGGCAATATACTATGTAGGAGTCTCAAGTGGAGCATCATACTGTGCGGAGCACAAAGGGGTATTATTTTGTGTGGGTGGAAGTAAAGGGGCAGTATATTGTTCAAGAACCACAAAAGCGGGCAATATACCATGTGGGTGTTCCAAAGGGGGTATAATACTGGGGGGAACTATAGGGTATTATACTTATTGGGAGGGAACTAAAGGGGCATTATATTTTTCATAGAACATAGAAGGCAGCAATATACTATGTAAGGGTCCTAAATGGGGCATCATACCGTGGGGGCGCTATTATTATTATTATTATTCTGTATGAGGGAAATAAAGAAGCATTACACCGTTCAGGAACCACAAAAGTGGGCAATATACTATGTGGGGTCTCAAATAGAGCATCATACTGTGGGGGGGGGCACTAAGGGGTATTATTCTGTATGGGGGAACTAAAGAAACATTATACTGTTCCGGAAAAGCAAAAGTGGTCAATAGTGGGTACATCAAAATACAAGGAACCACATGCAGATTTTTAAAAAAATATTTAAAGGAATAATTAAAAAAAAAAAAAAATGACATGCAGCACCCTCCAATTTTGATACCCAGCCAAGATAAAGCAGGCAACTGGGGGCTGGTATTCTCAGGCTGGGGAGACCAATGGTTAATGGGCTCCCCAGCCTAAAAATAGCAGCCCACAGTCATCCTGGAATTATCGCATACATTAGTTGCGACAATTCCGGTGCTTTAAAATTCTTAGGATTCCCAGTATATTGATACCCAACACAAAGAAAGCATATAGCTACAGGCTGCAGCCCCAAGCTGTGCATGTTATCTTCTCTGTGCATCAAAATACAAGGGACCCCATGCGGCTTTTTAAAAAATTATTTCAAGAAATAATTTAAAAAAGGAGTGCAATCCCCTCCAGTTTTGATACCCAGCCAAGATAAATTCTGGTGCTTTAAAATTCTTAGGGTTCCCAGTATATGGATACCCAGCACATATAGATAAAGCATATGGCTACTTACTGCAGCTCCCAGCTGTGCGTATTATCTTGTCTGTGTATCAAGATAGGAATTAATAATAATTAATTAATAATTTTAAAAAACGACATGCCCCCTCCAATTTTGATATCCAGCTAAAATAAAGCCGACAGCTGGGGGCTGGTATTCTCAGGCTGGGGAGTCCCATGGTTATTGGGCACCCTCAGCCTAAAAATAGCAGCCCACAGTCATTTTGAAATTGTTGCATCCATTAAATGCAACAAATCCTGGATTTTTCACAACACTTCCGGATCGTTATATTACAAGGGATAGAATTTTTTTTACTTTTACAAAAAAAAACCAGGCATCTCAAGAGGGAAGATATCCTCTTTAAATTTGATAACTGTTCCAAAAACAAATCACATGTCTGTTTTAATAGTGAAAACTTTTGGTTTTCGTTTTCAGTGAACCAACAGGCGCTCCATCGGGCTTTTCCCGAGCCGCGCATATTTACTAGTTCCAGTCCGCAATTAATAGAGTTGAGTTAATCCAGAACATATCTAGTAAATCTACGAGCCTGCTGCTCAGGAAATAACTTTCCTCCCAGTTCCCTGGTAAAGTGGTATTTACACATTTTTATTTTCTTTTTGTTACATATTTCCCCAGTAAGTGAGACGTGAAACCTCGATTACACAATTACACGATACACTCACAGCTCCCTACAGAACGCTGTAGAACAATGGAGAATTTGTAAGTTTTTGTACATTTTTATTATTAATGGCAAATTTGTGGTTTCCTCAAGCTGCTTATTAGTGGCGGGAAATACAGAATTGTATATACAGCGGAAAATGAAAAAAGCTTTCAGTCTCCAAACGATCAGATACAAAAAAAGAAACATAGTCCTCACCCTCGCGGTCACATCCTGGCTACAGCGCACACAACACCTGCAGCCGATCACTCAGCTCTTATGTAAACAGAGTGGGCTGCTAAGATCAGTGATTGGCTGCAGTGGTGATGACGAGCGCTATTGATGTGACATCACTGCTGCCGCCAAAACACAGAGATGGGAGCATCAGCGAGGAGCCAGCACTAGAAGCCGGGAGGGTGAGTGCTGAGTGTATTTGTTTCTTGACTACTAACGATCATTACGTAAATATCAATATTTTTCTTAATCCCTTTTTGCAGCCGTCTAAAAATGTATCAACATCAACATTCATCAGCTGCAATTTATTGATTTAACCTAATGTGAATTGCAAAAATTTAATATTTAGGATTTTATGGTGAAATTGTAGACAAAATAAATTTGCTTTAAACCAATTAACTCATCTTTAGTGGGCACTGAAGATAGGAGAAAGAGACATAAAGAAAGAGGGATGATAGGTAGAAAGAGGGAAAGAAAGGAAGAAGAAAAAAAAAGAAAGAAAGAAAGAAGGAAGGAAGGAAAGAAAAAGAGGATGGAAGTAAGGAAGAGAAAAAAATAAGGTAGAAAGAAAGAGAGAAAGAAATGGAGTAAGGAAGGAAAAAGCAAGGAAGGAAAGGATAAAGAGGAAAAAATAAGGTAGAAAGAGAGAAAGAATGAAAGAAAGAAAGAGAGGAAGAAGGAAAGAAGGAAAGAAGGAAGGAAGGAAGAAAGGAAGAAAGGAAGAAAGGAAAGAAGGAAGGAAGGAAAGAAGGAAGGAAGGAAAGAAGGAAAGAAGGAAGGAAGGAAAGAAGGAAGGAAGGAAAGAAGGAAGGAAGGAAGGAAGGAAGGAAAGAAGGAAGGAAGGAATGAAGGAAGGAAGGAAGGAAATTAAAAAATTTTGTTCAAATTGAAATTGCAAAAAAAAATCAAATTTAGGAATTTTTAGTTAAATTCTAGAACTGCAGATAGGATAAAAAGAGAGAAAGAAAGAAAGAAAGAAAGAAAGAAGGAAGGAATGAAAGAAAAAGAGGATGGAAGGAAGAGAAAAAAATAAGGTAGAAAGAAAGAGAGAAAGAAATGGAGTAAGGAAGGAAAAAGCAAGGAAGGAAAGGATAAAGAGGAAAAAATAAGGTAGAAAGAGAGAGAGAAAGAATGAATGAAAGAAAGAGAGGAAGGAAAGAAGGAAAGAAGGAAGGAAAGAAGGAAGGAAGGAAAGAAGGAAGGAAGGAAGGAAATTAAAAAATTTTTGTTCAAATTGAAATTGCAAAAAAAAATGGACGGCAGATAGGATAAAAAGAGAGAAAGAAAGAAAGAAGGAAGGAAAGAAAAAGAGGATGGAAGGAAGAGAAAAAAATAAGGTAGAAAGAAAGAGAGAAAGAAATGGAGTAAGGAAGGAAAAGCAAGGAAGGAAAGGTTAAAGAGGAAAAAAATAAGGTAGAAAGAGAGAGAGAAAGAAAGAATGAAAGAAAGAAAGAGAGGAAGGAAGGAAAGAAGGAAAGAAGGAAGGAAAGAAAGAAGGAAGGAAGGAAGGAAGGAAGGAAATTAAAAAATGTTGTTCAAATTGAAATTGCAAAAAAAAATTCAAATTTAGGAATTTTTAGTTAAATTCTAGAACTGCGGATAGGATAAAAAAGAGAGAAAGAGAGAAAGAAAGAAAGAAAAAAAGAAAGAAGGAAGGAAGGAAAGAAAAAGAGGATGGAAGGAAGAGAAAAATATAAGGTAGAAAGAAAGAGAGAAAGAAATGGAGTAAGGAAGGAAAAAGCAAGGAAGGAAAGGATAAAGAGGTAAAAATAAGGTAGAAAGAGAGAGAGAAAGAAAGAATGAAAGAAAGAAAGAGAGGAAGAAGGAAAGAAGTAAAGAAGGAAGGGAAGGAAGGAAGGAAATTAAACATTTTTGTTCAAATTGAAATTGCAAAAAAAATTTCAAATTTAGGAATTTTTAGTTAAATTCTAGAACTGCAGATAGGATAAAAAGAGAGAAAGAGAGAAAGAAAGAAAGAAAGAAATAAAGAAAGAAAGAAAGAAAGAAAACAAGAAAGAAAGACAAAGATGTACCGAAAGATAGATAGGTAGATAGATAGAAGGATAGACAGATAGTAGATAGATAGAGGGATGGATAGATAGATAAACAGATAGTAGATAGATAGATAGATACATAGATAGATAGATAGATAGATAGATAGATAGAGGGATAGATAGATAGAAGGATAGACAGATAGCAGATAGAGGGATGGATAGATAAACAGATAGTAGATAGATAGATAGATAGATACATAGATAGATAGATAGATAGATAGAGGGATAGATAGATAGATAGAAGGATAGACAGATAGTAGATAGATAGAGGGATGGATGGATAGATAAACAGATAGTAGATAGATAGATGGATAGATAAATAGAGGGATGGATAGATAGATAAACAGATAGTAGATAGGTAGATAGATAGAAGGATAGACAGATAGTAGATAGATAGAGGGATGGATGGATAGATAAACAGATAGTAGATAGATAGATAGATACATAGATAGATAGATAGATAGATAGAGGGATAGATAGATAGATAGATAGAAGGATAGACAGATAGTAGATAGATAGAGGGATGGATGGATAGATAAACACAGATAGTAGATAGAGGGATGGATAGATAGAGGGATAGATAGATAAACAGATAGTAGATAGATAGATAGAACAATCTGCTATATCCCAGCCTCGGATCTCCACACTGTATATAATATACCGGTTGTGCAGATGTCGTGGTCACATTTGCTTTTTTTCCACCAGTTGATAAATATCCACAATGTGTGTGGACAGTCAGACAATCCGGATAAATAATGCATCCCTCCGCGGCTCAGTTGTTCTGCCAATGTTAGAAGCTTTACCTAATCCTAGGTGGGAAACATAAAATACAAACATGTTTCAGCCCCGGGCCGTTACCAGCGCTCTCAGAACTTCAAATTATTAATTTTCGAAGTTACAAACTGTTTTTAATTCACAATGGTTCACATAAAACGCTGACATGTTTTGGCCCGTAGGCATTGCTAATCTAGACCCGTCAGAGTGATCGCATTTCTCCGTGTCCCATAACATATCTGTTTAACCAGCGACCAAAAAACTGAACAAGGCAGAGACCACCCCCAGCGCCGGTTGAGCCCCACATCACAGTGCACCAGAACACAACCTGTTAGTTTTGCTGCAGACCACGAGGGGCTGAGGGCTGTTTTATGTGGTTTCATTCTGTAATTTGCTATTTGCTTCCTGAGACAATATTTTTTTGAGTTTTAGAAAAAAAATTTACTTGAAGTTTTAACTTAGGTTTAGAAAAGATTCACACGAGACTAAAGTAAATATTTTAATAGTAGAAAATGTGGGGATGAGCTGCTCAGCACAGGATTAGCTTCTCTAACACCCTGGAATCTGCCGGAAGCCCTTTGTAGGAGAAATGGCAACAAAAGTGAGTACACCCCTAAGTCAAAATGTCCAAATTGTGCCCAAAGTGTCAATATTTCGTGGGGCCCCCATTTCTTTCCAGCACTACCTTACCTCATTAGAGCTTCACAGCATCTGCTGGATCCTCTTCCATCCTCCATGACGACATCCCAGAGCTGTTGGATGGTAAACACCTTGCGCTCCTCCACCTTCAGTGTGAGGAGGTCCCACAGATGCTCCATAGGGTTTAGGTCTGGAGAGGCTTGGCCGGTCCAGCGCCTTTACTCTAAGTTTCTTTAGCGAGGCAATAGTGGTCTTGGAGGTGTTTAAGGTCATTATTATATTGGAATACTAGGAGGATCATTCTCTGCTTCAGTATGTCATAGGACATGTTGGCATTCATGGTTCCCTCAATGATCTGTAGCTCCTCACAGTTGGCAGCACTCATGCAGCCCCAAACCACGACCCTCGACCACCATGCCTGACTGTAGGTAGGACACACTTGTCTTTGTCCTCCTCGCCAGGTTGCTGCCACACATGCTAGACACCATCTGAACCAAATAAGTGTATCTTGGTCTCATCAGGCCACGGGATGGATCCAGTAATCCATGTCTTTAGTCTGCTTGTCTTCAGCAAACTGTTTGCAGCTTTCTTGTGCATCTTTAGAAGAGGCTTCCTTCTGAGATAACAGTGGGAGGCTGTTGTTCAAGGATAACAACACTAAAGCGGGCTTTACACGCTACGATATCGTTAATGAATTATCGTCGGGGTCACGGTGTTTGTGACGCACATCCGGCATCATTAATGATATCGCAGCATGTGACACCAAGGAGCGATCTTAAACAATCGCAAAAGCGGTCAAAATCGTTTGCCGCGGAGAGGTCGTCCTGAAACAAAAAATCGTTTTCTCCTTATTAGCAATGTTGTTCGTCGTTCCTGCGGCAGCACACATCGCTGTGTGTGACATCGCAGGAGCGACGAACATCTCCTAACCTGCCTCCACTGGCAATGAGGAAGGATGGAGGTGGGCGGGATGTTTACGTCCCGCTCATCTCCGCCCCTCCGCTTCTATTGGCCTCCTGCCATGTGACGCCGCTGTGACGCTGCACGAACCGCCCCCTTAGAAAGGAGGTGGTTCGCCGGCCAAAGCGACGTCGCAGGGCAGGTAACTGCGTGTGATGCTGCCGTAGCGATAATGTTCGTCACGGCAGCGATCACCACATATCGGCCGTACGACGGGGGCGGGTGCTATCGCGCTCAACATCACCAGCGAATGCTAGCGATGTCGCAGCGTGTAAAGCGGCCTTAAGCCTATGTTTACAAGTAGCGTTTTTGCACCATTTTGTTGATGCATATTTTTCGGTGCGGATTACATGTGTAATTTTCCTACAATAAAAACCTTTAAAAAGTTAGTTTTAGTCACCGAAAATGCAGCATAAAATGCTGCAAAAACTCAGAAAAACCTGTTTGCTTCATTTTTTGTCCCAATTTTGCACGTTCTCATTGCTTTCTATTGGTGAAGAAATGGTAAAAGAATTGTCATGTTGCAGATTTCAAAATCACTGTAGTTCTCAAACTCATTGATAAAAAAAAAAAAAGCAAAAAAAACCCATGCTTGTGCATGAGATTTCTGCAATCAAATAGGTTTTGCTGGTAAGTAAAGAGCAGCTTTAATTTTGCATTAAAAAATGTTGCAAAAACGCTGCATGTGAACATAGCCTAAAGGGGGCTTTATACACAACGATATCACTAGCGATCTCATTAGCGATGTGACACGCCCAGATCATTGTTACGATTTGCCGAGATCGCTCATAGGTGGTTTAGTAGCGGTCACATGTACCCATCTCACAAACGACGCAACATCTTTCAGCGATATATTGTTTGACCAAGGCGGTCGTGTGGACACCGTCACACAGCAATCCTCCCAATGATTCCGGCAACGACAGAGGCGTATAATTGTCCATAGCATACACCCTGGCGTGACACCAATCAGAGCGGAGGAGGCGTGGAGCAATGCTCGTAACGTCACGCCTGCGTCGCTGATGACGGACGCACTAACGATGTTGGCAGGGTGTCAAACATAGCGATATGTCTGCTGCGTTCTAAACGCTGAACAATATTTGGAAACTGAACGACGTGTCAACAATCAATGATTTTTGCTACTTTTGCGATCGTTCGGAGTCGCTCGTAGGTGTCACACGCAACGACGTTGCTAACAACAACGGAAGTGCATCATGAAAATCGTGACCCCGACGACATATCATCAGATAAATCGTAGTGTGTAACGGGGCCTTAATCATAGCCATGTTATACCATAATAAAAACCCTTAGAACTCTCTACGAGGTGCAAAAATTGAAGGTGTAGAAAAAGCTGTAATTTTTGGTACAATCGAGGCCTCACCATAACCCTATTCATTAGCAGGTTGTTGCATTAGCCTATTAATCTGTATTATGTGCTGTGCTAGGAGAGGGAGGAGCAGCTCAACAACACTAGCAAAACTCCTTTGTCGTTTCCTTGTTTGTTTACAAATAAACCATCCAAAATGTTGTTCTCTTTTCTTATTTTTGTCACGCTTATGGAGGATTCTATGATGTCCGTCACTAGTTGGCGCTAGACACTACTTGCATGCAGTGAATGGTGAGGTAGTCAGACAAGCTGAGGTCAGAAACCAGGAGGTAATGACAGGACACTAGAAGTAGACATAAAGATCAGGTCAAGATATAAGCCCAGGGTCAGAATTCTAGGACAGTATATACAGGATACAGGGAGCAGGCTGGGACGTGGTCAGGAGGAGGTCCAAGGTTGGAAGCCAGGAGGTAACGACAGGATACTAGGAGCAGACAGAGACGAGGTCAAGATACAAGCCGAAGTCAGGATTTCAGGTGAGTATGTATAGAATACAGGGAGCAGGTGGGGACATGGTCAGGAGGAGGTCCGAGGTCGGAAGCCAGGAGGTAACGACAGGAAACTAGGAGCAGACAGAGACGAGGTCAAGATACAAGCCGAAGTCAGGATTCCAGGTGAGTATGTATAGAATACAGGGAGCAGGTGGGGACATGGTCAGGAGGAGGTCCGAGGTCGGAAGCCAGGAGGTAATGACAGGAAACTAGGAGCAGACAGAGACGAGGTCAAGATACAAGCCGAAGTCAGGATTCCAGGCGAGTATGTACAGAATACAGTGAGCAGGTGTGGACATGGTCAGTAGGAGGTCCAAGGTTGGAAGCCAGGAGGTAACGACAGGATACTAGGAGCAGACAAGCCGAAGACAGGATTCCTGGCGAGTATGTATAGAATACAGGGAACAGGCGGGGACGTGGTCAGTAGGAGGTCCGAGGTCAGACGCCAGGAGGTAATGACAAAAACAGGGAGACATGCAGAGAAGAGTGAACAACAGTCCAGAGTTGAGAGCCAAGATCAGAACACTAAACACTACAGGAGCCGAGAGCACTACTATATAACCAGGAAGTATGATTGGCGACGTTCCGGGACGAGCATGCTCCCTAATGAAGCAGAGCAATCACCAGGAATGAGGAGCATCTGTGTAGGTACCTCCCAGGCCCAGCGTAGAACACGGTTTTGGGTCTATAGGTGTTCAAGACAATCAGCAGAGCATCCAAACCTGGAAGAAGCTCTGCGTGATGGAACGGCAAGTACCGGCTCTGCAGGAGAGCATGGCAGAACGCAACACAAGATGCTCCGTGCATCGGAACCGTGACAGATTCATTTTGGAATTCAACATGATAGTCAGGATGGAATTAAATTCGGCCATTAACGCCATCCTGTAATAAACGTTAAGGGTTTTGGAGATGGCGCTAGCTAATGAAATGTAACAATGTAACTAATGTTATTGTCTGCATTTTGCAGGTAGGGCTTTGATCTTTAAATAACCCTCATCTTACTGCAGTGCAGGTTTGGGACGCTGTTTAATTAAGTCTACAGAGCGGTTTATACTTGATGAACATTATACTTGCGGGTCAAAAAAAATATATATATATATATTAATAATGGCGTATAGCTTTCAATTTTCTTTTAAGACGGCGATAGCGAGTAAGAGTATCCACCACAGGCCAATTTGACTGTTGCAAAACTAATTAAATGTGTCTTGTGTTTCCCATTCATATTATAAAATATAGCGTCCCCAGATAACGCCGTAATGTTTAATTCTTCATCCTATTAAAAGCTTACAGTAATGTATTTTTAACATAAATTGTAACTAAGGACAGGTACTATTTAACGAGGTTGACAATAGGGATGACCTAGATTAGCCTGGCACGGCCAGAAGATCTATTACCGGTGACTGTCTCATCCAGAAGAGGGATGGGAATCACATTTTACATTAAAGACTGTTGCGCCCAAATTAGACTCATAGAAAACATTATCTCAGGCAAATGCATGGGTTTGCCATATTTTAATTGGCGTCTGCAAGTTGAGGGGAAGGGGATGATGTATGGGGGAATTTCTCATCTCGTCTTTTTTTGATTTTGCAACTTTATTTTGCACTGAAGAATTCGAAGGAGAAGATCAATTCCTTGGCTTTTGTACTTTGTGTCTTCCCGTTTGAATAAATATTGGCACCTCTATCACGAGAAAACATGCATCTTTATAATTCTTGACTCTAAGGAGGAGGTTCGGATTATGACTTTATAAAATCACTTTTTTAAGTATTCTCGTAGCACCCCTGAAGCTATCAGGGTGCTACAAGGTTCTGCATCCCCACAAAGATGCAGGGCCTACCCCCAGGGACCCAGAAGACCAGTGTCTGTAACACACAAACACTCCAGATAACCCCTGTTTTCCCCAATTATCCCCCATAGAATGGTACAAGGCTAGGGTCAGACCACTGGATGGCCGCCTAAAGGTGGAATCACTCCAGTCCACTAGACAACCAGGTGGGAAGGGCAGACAGTGTGAGGAGTCAGACAGAAGTAGACTGTGAAAGTGAGCAGACGGACTGACCGGAGTGAACAGTGGCCCAGGCGGTTAGTTGCTGGGGGAGTACGGTGGAGTACTCCCGGAACTACGCACCAATGGGGTACAGAATCTTAGGTCAGGCAAAAGCTTCAGGCCGACCTGATAACATCTGCACAGTGAGGGGACAGTCAAGGACCTCACTAACCTTGAAGTTCGGGACTCAATAGCAAAGGGAGAACTGGGGACAGGACCAGAGACTCCGACTCCACAGGGTTCACGCTAACGTCATACGGACTGCTGAAGAAAATAACCAGGAGGGGACCCCCAGCTGCTCTAAGCCACGGGGACCCACCAGCCAAAGACAGCTGCAGGGGAAAGAGGCCACCAGGTCACTAAACCGCCAACCTGTGGTTAAGACCAGCCAGCCTCGCGTGACCAGTTACAAACCCCCGTTGTGGCCTACCTTCTTTCAACACCCATCTACCTCAACTATTCTCTGGGGCCTAACCCTGCTTGTGGAGGGCCTAACATCCAGGCTGCCACTAACACCAGCCCCAATAGTGAAAACTGTGCAACGGCGGCTCTATCTTCATAGCTGCAAAACCGCAAGTGGCGTCACGTGTGAACATTATTCAACAATCCGCTGTAAATTTTTCACCTTTTAAAAAGCACCCAGGGCACGGGACGGGCAACGGCCACCAAAGTGACATTCCCCAGTTATAAACCACCCGGGACAAAGTACCCCATAACCCTAAGCGACACATTGTCACTCAGAGTTTTGCAAAAAACCTCACTGATTGTTATGGCGGCATCAGACGCTGTTCACATTGAGGATCCTGACAATCCACACTATGATAACAAGAAAAAGACATTTATACTTTGAAATGCTAAAGCATGCAAAACATGAATGTATGAATATAGATATGCATTGCTGCTAAGGAAATCTAGGATAATTGAGATATTTAGAATACAAAAATGGCCATTTTTATATCTGCCCAGTAGCCACGTCAAGGCATATCTCGTATACTGGGTGCCTACTCTAATGCCTCTCTCTGGATTATGGAGTCATGCCCTCTGATTGTGCACCCTTTCCCCATTAGCCACAGGTGATGTTATTCTCTAGTAGAAGGTTCCTACTTGTCCATATACAAGGAGTTTTTTAACCCAGAGAGAGGCGTTAGAGTATACCCAGTATATGAGATATGCCTTGACAAGGAGCACGTCTATTTTCTTACATTCGTTGTTTGCATGCTTTAGCATTTCAGAGTGCAGCTGTCTTTTTTATTATCATGTCATGTTCTTCTGAAGCCTGGGTGCATGACACGTCCTACGTCATCCACACAAGCCGGTATTGAGGTCCTGCGCAGGGCCACTTTGATCTGCCCTGAGCAGGCAGATCAAAGTATTGTAGTGTGCCTGCGCATGACCTCAATGCCGGCTAGTGTGGATGACGTAGGACGTGTCGTGCACCCAGGCTTCAGAAGGAAGACAAAGATGGCCGAAAGAGGATGCGCGGGTACCGGAGAATGGAGACACCCATCCGACCAGTCTGCACCGCACCGCCCCTTAGGTGAGTATTATAAGGTGACCTTTACGTTCTACACAGCGGCCTGGGTTCTTATACATAGCATGTTAGAATCCTGTACATAAGAGGCCACTGGTGGTAGCCGCAGCTTAAGGCACCATCACACGCAGCGATATCGTTAGCGATATCGCTAGCGATCGTACCCGCCCCCGTCGTTTGTGCGTCATGGGCAAATCGCTGCCCGTGGCACACAATATCGTTCGGAGCCGTAACACGTACTTACCTGCCTAGCGACGTCGCTGTGGCCGGCGAACCGCCTCCTTTCTAAGGGGGCGGTCCGTGCGGCGTCACAGCGGCGTCCCTAAGCAGCCGCCCAATAGTTGCTGAGGGGCGGAGATAAGCGGCCGTAACATCCCGCCCACCTCCTTCCTTCCTCATTGCCGGCGGCCGCAGGTAAGCTGTAGTTCATTGTTCCCGAGGTGTCACACGTAGCGATATGTGCTGCCTCGGGAACGACGAACAACCTGCGTCCTCAACAATCAAAGATTTTTTGAAAATGAACGTGTCAACGATGGACGATTTGGTGAGTATTTTCCATCGTTAACAGTCGCTCGTTGGTGTCACACGCAACGACGTCGCTAACGATGTCGGATGTGCGTCACGGAATCCATGACCCCGGCGATATATCGTTAGATACGTCATTGCGTGTAATGGGGCCTTTATAGTCGCCAAATCTAGTGACAGGTTCCCTTTAAGAAAAGTTCTCCACTTTCCACATTATCATGTTTCCAGAATTGGGCACCCATGTAATTGCTACGACTTAACTGCGAATACCTGAAGCGAAACGAAAGAAGGGAAATCTATACCTATGAATTTCAAGATAGACAAAACTTGCAACACTCGAAACCTATTTAAGCCCAAAAGCTCTTAAGAATTCAGCGTTATAAATCTATAACCGTATTATCTAATGCTCTTCGTCGCAAAGTTAAAGAACAAGGTAATTCCGCAGCCTCCATTAGTCCACAAAATGTAACATCTGTTCTGAGTTATTACGTTTTTAAAGATCTACGCGTAAAAAAAAAAAAAGTTGTTTCGAACGGAGAAATTTTTATACATATACATTGTGAGCAATGAGCGAATAATCAGTCATTTATTTTCGCAGTTCATGGTCGTGTTAAATGTAATGTTAGTTAAACACGGTATTAAAAATCATGAACTATGTTTTAATGCGTTTTGACACCAGACACTAATAGGTAATACCGCGCCGTATTATTTGTTTAAGTTTAGCGCTGTGACATTTTTATGACCGTATGCGGCTTCGTTTTCTATCCCGACTAAATCCATATTCCCTATAATTTATTTATAACTTTTTTGTCAGACTTGTAGACTACAAATGGAGGGACAAAGACGTGCAGCGGGGGTGGTGGGAGACTCTGAAGATACCTGGGGCTGCTGCACCCTTGGCACCTTTAGGTACTGGCAGAGAGGATGCAAATAATACAGTGGGAACGGTTCTGGAGACACGACACCACCATCTTCTCTTCATCTTTTTCGTTCACGGGGCCTGAGGCTTGAAGCGGAGCGCTCAGCCCGGGTTCCTCATTACTGGAGGGGCAACTCTAAAGGCCTCGTTACACGCAGCGATATCACTAGTGAGCGTAACCGCCCCCGTCGGTTGTGCATCACGGGAAAATCATTGCCCGTGGCGCACAACATCGCTCGGACCCGTCACATGGACTTACCTGCTTAGCGACGTCGCTGTTGCCGGTGAACCGCCTCCTTTCTAAGGGGGCGGTTCCTGCGGCGTCACAGCGACATCACTAAGCGGCTACCCAATAGAAGCTGAGGGGCGGAGATGAGCGGGCCGAACATCCCGCCCACCTCCTTCCTTCATCATTGCCGGCGGCCGCAGGTAAGCTGTAGTTAGTCGTTCCCGAGGTGTCACACACAGCGATGTGTGCTGCCTTGGGAACGACGAACAACCTGCGTCCTCAACAATCAACGATATTTTGAAAAGGAATGACGTATCAACGATGGACAATTAGGTGAGTATTTTCCATCGTTATTAACACGCAACGACGTCACTAATGATGCCGGATGTGCGTCACGGAATCCGTGACCCCAGCGATATTTCATTAGATATGTCGTTGCATGTAGCGGGGCCTTTAGAAGGACACTTTCCAAACACCAGTGGCTTTTTCCAACTTATCCGAGGTCAACGGGGCCCATCACAGCAGGTGACCAGAACTTCCCGGGCGAGTGGCATATGGGTGAGTAAAAACACCTGGAACCGCAGCAGCCTACTCGGACTTTTATGACCGGCGCCGGCACCCCGAGCTTCGGCGCTAACGGCCACCGGCTCTTTAACCCCCGTCATCATCCTCCTCAATACTTTGAAGGACCATCTTTCGCTGCAGTTACTGCTGCAATTATGTTGAGGATGTCTCTCCAGGTTTGCACATCTAGAGGTGACATTTCTGCCCCTTCTTCTTTGTACACGAGCTTTAGCTCAGTGAGATTGGATGTAGACGTCTGCAAACAGCAATTTTAATGTCTTGTCACTAGAGATAGGCGAACCTGCAGGACTTAAAAATAAAAGTCCAATTTGGGACCGGACGTGAAACCAAACATCTGCCGAGATGGTGAACCCCATAAAAGTCTATTGGGACCCGAATAATGGCTGTAAAATGGTGGCAGAAGGGCTAGGGGGCTGCAAAGCAGGACAGTTATACTTACCGAGTCTTCCACGAGGCTGTCACATTACTTCCGGGTCTGCTCATTAACTCTCATACATATTCACTGCTTCTCCCACCCACCGTCAGTCCCAGTGTCTATATGGTTGCAATCAGACCGCGCCCCCACCCTGTGTGTGACAGCATCTATGATTGGTTGGAATCACTCACGCTGTAAGCATCCCTATAGTGGTGTAAAAAATAAATAAATTAAAAGATTGATGTAGGGTCCCCCCATATTGTGATACCCAATGCAGATAAAGCAGACGGCTACAGGCTGCAGTCCCCAGCCATGTGCTAATCTTGGCTGTGTATTAAGAAAAGAGGGACATTATGTGACTTTTTTTTAGTTATTTAAACAAATATTTAAAACTAGAAGGTGGCCCGATTCTACGCATCGGGTATTCTAGAATTTACGTATTGTGTAGTTCATGTATGATTTTTGTTATAGATATAGATATAGATATAGATATATATATATATATATATATATATATATAGATGTTGTTGTGTGTAGTTACCAAGTGTTTGTGTAGGGCGCTGTACATGTTCTGGGTGTTGTCTGGGTGTGGCGGGGGGTGAGAGCGGTGTTGTATGTGTGTTGCGTTGTTTGTGGAGCGCTGCGTGTCTGTCGCGTTGTGTGTGTGTGTGTGTTGCGCGGTTTGTGTGGGTGTGGTGTGTTTTGGGGGGAGGTATGTTTTGTGCAATGTGTGTGTTGTGCGGTATGTGCGTATATTTATGTATGCCGCGGTGTTTGTGTGTTGGGTGTTGTGTGTGTGCAGCGTTGTCTGTGTGTGTGGGTGTCTGTGTATGGCGGTGTTTGTGGTTCCCTGTGTGTGTGTGTGTGTGTGTTGGGGGGAGGTGTGCACCTCCCATCGTGCTCCATCCCCCATGCTGCGCACCCCCCATCGTGCCCCATCCCCTATGCTGCGCACCCCCCATCGTGCTCCATCCCCCATGCTGCGCACTCCCCATCGTGCTCCATCCCCCATGCTGCGCATTCCCCATCGTGCTCCATCCCCCATGCTGCGCACCCCCCATCGTGCTACATCCCCCATGCTGTGCACCCCCCATCGTGCTCCATCCGCCATGCTGCGCACTCCCCATCATGCTACATCCCCCATGCTGCGCACTCCCCATCGTGCTACATCCCCCATGCTGCGCACTCCCCATCGTGCTACATCCCCCATGCTGCGCACCCCCCATCGTGCTACATCCCCCATCGTGCTACATCCCCCATGCTGCGCACTCCCCATCGTGCTACATCCCCCATGCTGCGCACCCCCCATCGTGCTCCATCCGCCATGCTGCGCACTCCCCATCGTGCTACATCCCCCATGCTGCGCACTCCCCATCGTGCTACATCCCCCATGCTGCGCACTCCCCATCGTGCTACATCCCCCATGCTGCGCACCCCCCATCGTGCTACATCCCCCATCGTGCTACATCCCCCATGCTGCGCACTCCCCATCGTGCTACATCCCCCATGCTGCGCACCTGCCATCGTGCTCCATCCGCCATGCTGCGCACTCCCCATCGTGCTACATCCCCCATGCTGCGCACTCCCCATCGTGCTACATCCCCCATGCTGCGCACTTCCCCATCGTGCTACATCCCCCATGCTGCGCACTCCCCATCGTGCTCCATCCCCCATGCTGCACACTCCCCAATGTGCTACATCCCCCATGCTGCGCACTCCCCATCGTGCTACATCCCCCATGCTGCGCACTCCCCATCGTGCTACATCCCCCATGCTGCGCACTCCCCATCGTGCTACATCCCCCATGCTGCGCACTCCCCATCGTGCTACATCCCCCATGCTGCGCACCCCATCGTGCTACATCCCCCATGCTGCGCACCCCCCATCGTGCTACATCCCCCATGCTATAATAGTTCTCCTATTATACTCAGAGAGGAGTATAATAGGAGGACTGTAATATGCTACATCCCCCATGCTGCGCACTCCCCATCGTGCTACATCCCCCATGCTGCGCACTCCCCATCGTGCTCCATCCGCCATGCTGCGCACTCCCCATCGTGCTACATCCCCCATGCTGCGCACTCCCCATCGTGCTACATCCCCCATGCTGCGCACTTCCCCATCGTGCTACATCCCCCATGCTGCGCACTCCCCATCGTGCTACATCCCCCATGCTGCGCACTCCCCATCGTGCTACATCCCCCATGCTGCGCACTCCCCATCGTGCTACATCCCCCATGCTGCGCACTCCCCATCGTGCTACATCCCCCATGCTGCGCACTCCCCATCGTGCTACATCCACCATGCTGCGCACTCCCCATCGTGCTACATCCCCCATGCTGCACACTCCCCATCGTGCTACATCCCCCATGCTGCGCACCCCATCGTGCTACATCCCCCATGCTGCGCACCCCCCATCGTGCTACATCCCCCATTCTATAATAGTTCTCCTATTATACTCAGAGAGGAGTATAATAGGAGGACTGTAATATGCTACATCCCCCATGCTGCGCACTCTCCATCGTGCTACATCCCCCATGCTGCGCACTCCCCATCGTGCTACATCCCCCATGCTGCGCACTCCCCATCGTGCTACATCCCCCATGCTGCGCACTCCCCATCGTGCTACATCCCCCATGCTGCGCACTCCCCACCGTGCTACATCCCCCATGCTGCGCACCCCATCGTGCTACATCCCCCATGCTGCGCACCCCCCATCGTGCTACATCCCCCATGCTATAATAGTTCTCCTATTATACTCAGAGAGGAGTATAATAGGAGGACTGTAATAGGAGGAGTAGTCCTGGGGGGAGAGGAGTATAATGCCGGCTCCCTGCACATGTGTACCGGGAGCCGGTGTACGCTGGTAACTATGATGCACATCGGGTAACTAAGGGACCTTAGTTACCCGATGTGTATAATGGTTACCAGCGTTCACGGGCTCCGTCAAGATCCCAGCATCGCAAGGTTATGTCTGGCGCTGCTGGGATCGTGACGGAGCCGGTGTAGAAGCAAGCGATATCCCAGGATGTTGTGAGTGTGTGGATGTGATGTGTGAGGTGTGTGTGAGAGTGAGTGTGATCTGATGTGTGTGTGTGTACTCACCTGGGAGTCGGAGCTCCGTGTCAGTTGGGCAAGTGCGAGCGTGCATTGCGTGAGGGGGCGGAGCCTGCAGAGAGCCGGGGCGAGAGGCCAATCCGTGTGGGGGGGCGGGGCCATGGCGAGCCCAGCGGCCAATCAGCTTTGTGTCACCGTAAGGACACAATTTTGGAGCATGACAGACAGACAGACAGACAGACAGAATAAGGCAATTATATATATAGATAAAGGTGTGCAGTCTCCCCCAATGTTGATAACCAGCCATGATAAAGCTCACAGCTGGTGGCTGGTATTATCAGGCTGGGGAGGTCCATGGTTATTGTCCACCCCAGGCTAAAAATATAGAAAGGAAAGGGAATTCCGGCACTTGACAAAGGCTACAATATGTAGCCGAAACGCGCAGCACTGTCAATACTTTTTCTACACGCTGGTAGTTTTTGTATGGAGATATTCCACATGTTTCACTTTTTAATGAACAGCAATAAACAAGTTGGAAATTTATCCTGAGTGATGACTGATATACTCCACAGCGCTGGAATTCCCTTTCCTTTCTATGATTGCCACAGGTGACGGCACCTGCCTTTCTGAGCAGCAGGAAGACTCAGAATATACTCAAAAGGGGTGAGCTGAACTTTGATTGTTCTACAGACTAAAAATATCAGCCCAAAGATGCCCAGTATTGTCACATCTATTAGATGCGACAATCCCAGCACTTTACCCGGCTCATCCCATTGTCCTGGTGGGGTGGCAATCAGGGTAATATAAGGGCTTAATGACAGCTCATGGCTGCCACTAAGCCCTATATTAGTAATGAGTATGGATCTATGAGACCCCAATTATTGATCCTGTAAGTGAAAAGAAAAACACAAACACCGAAAAAGTACTTTATTTGAAATAGATAACAAAAACACCCCCTCTTTCTCCAATTTATCAACCCACCAAACACCCAGGTCCCATATAATCCACACGAGGTCTGACGATGATCTCAGCTCTGCTACATACTGAAGTCGCAGTGCGCGGGCACAGAACATGACCACCCACTGAGGCTTCAGGTAGAGGCTGACTGAGTCTCAGCTGTGAGTGATGACATCACTGAATCTACTAGCGGTCACAGCTGGAGGTTCCCACGGTACCACATTCTTGACCGCAGGTAAATTCACCTTAGGTGAACTCATAGAACTCAGTAACTTCAGCTCATGAAAACTCATTGATTTTAATGAAATCTGCATCTCCTGGCAGAAAACCGTGGAGGGTTTTTGCCAAGAGATGCAGATTTGGTGCTGAAATTTACGCACCAAATTCCCACACCAAATCTGCATCTTCTGTCAAAAAACGCATCTAAATGCAATACAGTTTTGATGTAATATTGATGCGGTTTTTTGCCAGGTGATTCAAATTTGGTACTGGAATTTGGTGTATAAATTTCAGCACCAAATCTGCATGAGCTATCATGGGTTCCAGCTGAGTCCAGAAAATCCTCAATTTGCTGCAGCTGCTGCAACGCCTGAGACTGCTGATCAGTAACCTAGTGCAACAGAGTCTGAAACAGGGGTGCAAGAGCCGCAGCCTGAATCATACTGACTCAGAAAAAATGTATGGTCAGTAATAATATTACACTCGGGCTGGCAAGTGTCCGACACATGGCAAGACAGATATGCATGGACCAGATGTGCTGCAAAAGAAACAAGTTTGAGAACATTGACAAAAGGATATACAAACAAATTTCACTGCTGCAGCCAGACACCAGGGCTGCAGCCAACTAGGCTCCAAAGCATAGCAGTGCAACAGCTAAGCTCCAGCAGCATAAAGCCAGCAGCTCCAAGAGAACTTCCTACCCTCCACAGTGGTCAAAAACAGAATAAGATTCTCTTACCAGCATCAGGTGATGGATCGTGTGACTATTTAAAGGAGATGGGAGAGGTCAAAACCAGCTGCACCTTAGGGGAACTAACCAGGAACTGCTAGCCAACAGGATTGTCTTCTGCTGAAGCTTTGAGGCTCAATATTGTCAAGGTTTGGACGGTCCTTTGTTTACTTTCAAATTAATTGTTGGTGGAAAATTTGTGACTGCGATTGGTGCAGAAGATGGAAATGTTGACAATCTAAATATCTTTCATTTGGCATGGATATCAATAACTGTGATCTGTCACCGTGGTTTAGCTGCTGAAGCTCCAAAAGAAAAAAGTTTGAGAACATTAACAAAAGGATATGCAAACAAATTTCACTGCTGCAGCCAGACACCAAGGCTGCAGTCAACTAGGTTCCAAAACATAGTAGTGCAATAGCGCAGCTCCAAGAGAACTTCCTACCCTCCACGGTGGTCAAAAACAGAATAAGATTCTCTTACCAGCATCAGGTGATGGATCGTGTGACTTTTTTTAAAGATAGGATTAAGAGGTATATATATATAAGAGATAGGATTGGTCACAAACCAGCAGCACCTAAGGTGAACTAACTAGGAACTCCTAGCAAACAGGATTATCTTCTGCTGACCTTTGAGGCTCAATATTGTCAAAGTTTGAACCAGCTGGATGGTCCTTTGTGTACTTGCGAATTGTTAGTGGAAAATTTGTAACTGCGATTGATGCAGAAGATGGAAATTTGGACAATCTAAATGTCCTTCATTTGGAATGGATACCAATAGCTGCGATCTGTCACCCTGGTTTAGCTGCTGAAGCTGTAAAAGAAAAAAGTTTGAGAACATTGACAAAAGGATGTCCAAACAAATTTCACTGCTGCAGCCAGACACCAAGGCTGCAGCCAACTAGGCTCCAAAACATAGCAGTGCAATAGCTAAGCTCCAGCAGCCTAACACCAGCAGCTGCAAGAAAACGTCCTACCCTCCATGGTGGTCAAAAACAGAATAAGGTTCTCTTACCGCCATCAGCTGATGGATTGTGTGACTATTTAAAGGAGATGGGAGCTACACCTGAGCTGACCTAACTAGGAACTGTTAGCCAACAGGATTGTCTTCTGCTGGAGCTTTGAGGCTCAATATAGTCAAAGTTTGGACCAAGTGGATAGTCTTTAGTGTACTTTCGAATTAATTGTTAGTGGAAAATTTGTGACTGCAATTGATGCAGAAGATGGAAATTTTAATCTAAATGTCCTTCATTTGGTATGGATACTAATAGCTGCGATCTGTCACTGTGGTTTAGCTGCTGAAGCAGGAAAAAAATATATAAAAAGTTTGAGAAGCATGCACACAAAACATCTATGAAATGTCCTTCTCTCGGTAAGTCCATAAATCTATGAACGTCTTGTGTAACTTCCTTGTGTCTAAATGTTCTCTTGAGAACAAAAAGTTTTCCCCGGAGAATGATTATAAAAAGATCTCCAAAATGCATTAAAAAAATAGTTTTTAAACTCTAATTATATATTACAAAGCCTCCACATGAAGCATAATCCATCATGCTGGTGTCAGTCACCTTTCAATATGTCAATCACATTACAAAGTGTGTGTCAGGTTTTTTTTTTTTTTAATATCAGTAATTCTCTCTCTCTTTTTTTTTTGGGAAAAAAAAAAAAAAAAGAAATAATCGCACCCACTTTGTGACGACGGTTCTAGTTTCTAATCACAATCTGTTCTGTATAGGTATTCAGCACACGCTGGTTTTATGCATAAATACAATAGACCATATAAGCTAAATTATGATCAAATGGTGACAATTTTCTGAAAATGCAAAATCAAATTGCACTTATTATTTTGCAAGTTTTTTTTTTTTTTTTCATCTTCATTGGGAGAAAATTGTCTCTTTTCCGGTCTCGGAAAAAGATGAAAAAAAATAAATATATTTTGATTTTTTTTTTTTCCCTTACAACTTTCTTTATAGAACGCCGTTGGATTATAAATCCCGCTGTGATACAATGTCAGTGGATATTAACGTATAAGTGGGATATAATTGGGTTGTTACTGATACCATGCCTATTATTGACAAATAAATTCACCGTTTCACAATATTGATGGTGATACCATGCTGCTTGATTGGCAGCAAATGGCTAAGAAATCCTGCAGATGACTAAAATTACCATAAATGTATACGCTGTGATATTAACTGGTATAGAGTAATGTTATAAATATATATATATTTATAAATAAATATATATATATATATATATATATATATATATTTTTATTATATATATATATATATATATATATATATATATATATATATATATATATATACCACTGATATATATATAAATAAATATATAGAAAAATATATATAGATATAATATAATATAATACATATAAATGAAGAAAAAACAAAAAAGCAGCACCAAATGTGCACTACAGCACTAAACATTCCAAACTGTACTTATTTTAAAAATTTTGAGATTTTTGGCAAAAAATTGCAATTTCTTGAGCTGCTTCGCCACGTCACGGCAAATCTCATTTGAAGCAGTCCTACACTAAAATATTTTTATAAAATGTGCCATACGGCCTCACATATGAACAGTAGAACTGCTCTTAGCAGCACTCACCTGGTCTATTTCAATCCCGTACCCATGACTGAGTCATGGCTGTGGGCGGGACAGGTCCAAGCAAATGCTGCATGAAGTAAATAGCCTGTGGACAAAGCCTGATGACTTAATGTGAACAGTCACCAACCGCCAAAATCTAGACAGATGGAATACATCCCAAATTGGGGTGCAAAGCAAGGTGGAGGTCAACCACCGACCAATTCAATGAAGAAAAAACAAAAAAGCAGCACCAAATGTGCACTACAGCACTAAACATTCCAAACTGTACTTATACTTATACTATTATATATATTTATATATATCACTGATATATATCAGTGATCATTGACTAGAGCATTTCTGGAAAATCTCAGATCGAGTGGGTACAAAGTACAAAGCCCTAGCTGTAGTTTTGGGGTGCTTGAGAATCAGGGCCGGCTCCAGGTTTTTGTGGGCCCCGGGCGGAAGAGTCCCAGTGGGCCCCATCCACACACAGACACCGATACGAACACGTACATATACATATTTAAAGACAAACTCACAAAAATACATATAAACAGACAAATCTATACAGTCATATACACTTACAGACAGACACACACACACACAAACACAAGTCTGCTGCATACAGACAGACACACACACACAAGTCTGCTACATACAGACAGACAAACACACACAATTCTGCTACATACAGACAAACACACACAACTCTGCTACATACAGACAAACACACACAACTCTGCTACATACAGACAAACACACACAACTCTGCTACATACAGACAAACACACACAACTCTGCTACATACAGACATACACACACAACTCTGCTACAAACAGACAAACACACACAACTCTGCTACATACAGACAAACACACACAACTCTGCTACATACAAACACACACAACTCTGCTACATACAGACAAACACACACAACTCTGCTACATACAGACATACACACACAACTCTGCTACAAACAGACAAACACACACAACTCTGCTACATACAAACACACACAACTCTGCTACATACAAACACACACAACTCTGCTACATACAGACAAACACACACAACTCTGCTACGTACAGACAAACACACACACAACTCTGCTACATACAAACACACACAACTCTGCTACATACAGACAAACACATACAACTCTGCTACATACAGACAAACACACACAACTCTGCTACATACAGACAAACACACACAACTCTGCTACATACAAACACACACAACTCTGCTACATACAGACAAACACATACAACTCTGCTACATACAGACAAACACACACAACTCTTCTACATACAGACAAACACACAACTCTGCTACATACAGACAAACACACACAACTCTACTACATACAGACAAACACACAACTCTGCTACATACAAACACATACAACTCTGCTACATACAGACAAACACATACACAACTCTGCTACATACAAACACACACAACTCTGCTACATACAGACAAACACACACAACTCTGCTACATACAGACAAACACATACACAACTCTGCTACATACAGACAAACACATACACAACTCTGCTACATACAGACAAACACACACAACTCTACTACATACAGACAAACACATACAACTCTACTACATACAGACAAACACATACAACTCTGCTACATACAGACAAACACATACAACTCTGCTACATACAGACAAACACATACAACTCTGCTACATACAGACAAACACATACACAACTCTGCTACATACAGACAAACACATACACAACTCTGCTACATACAGACAAACACACACAACTCTACTACATACAGACAAACACATACAACTCTACTACATACAGACAAACACATACAACTCTGCTACATACAGACAAACACATACAACTCTGCTACATACAGACAAACACATACAACTCTACTACATACAGACAAACACATACAACTCTGCTACATACAGACAAACACATACAACTCTGCTACATTCAGACAAATGCACACAACTCTGCTGCTCTGTGGGGCCCACACCCGCGGCTCGGCGGGGACAGCACCCGCGGCAGCACCCGCGGCTCGGCGGGGCCCACACCCGCGGCTCGGCGGGGACAGCACCCGCGGCTCGGCGGGGCCCACACCCGCGGCTCGGCGGGGACAGCACCCGCGGCAGCACCCGCGGCTCGGCGGGGCCCACACCCGCGGCTCGGCGGGGACAGCACCCGCGGCAGCACCCGCGGCTCGGCGGGGCCCACACCCGCGGCTCGGTGGGTACAGCACCCGCGGAATCGGCGGGGGGATTGGCAGGGGCCAGGGCATACATCTGGGGGGTTAGAAGCAGCTCACCGGGGCCCATAATGGGGAGGCGGGGAGGGCACTTACCCGATTAGGTCATGGTGGAGAGGGGGCCCACACAGCGCCGGACAGAAGCTCGCCTCCTTCATCTGTGGGACTGAGAAGGCGGTAGCTCCGCCCACAGATGAAATTCAAACCAGGATGTCTGCGCGCCTTAAAGTGACGGCGCCGCAGATTGCTGCCGAGGACTGCGGTCCCCGGAACTCGGCCAGGGACCGCAGAACTGTAAAGGCGAGTGGGCCCCGGCCAAGGGACAGGAGAACTGATGAGGCCGAGTGGGCCCCCCCGGCTCTCCAGGGCCCCGGCATTTGCCCGGGTTTGCCGGGTGCTGACGCCGGCCCTGTTGAGAATAGCCGGCATAGTCCAGACCGGTTGCGTGCCAAAACGTATTGGGTGATGAGTGTCGTGCTACACTGTTACACAAAAAAGTAGGACCCCCTCACCTCAATATATGTCCCTGTTTTGGCATTATTACGTACATTCTCCACACTTCTATATCTTTCTGTACTCCATTGGATGGATAAAATCGTGACTCAGTGGTTGTTTCCTTTCAGTATTGGGGTCATGGATTCAGAATTGGCCAGGGCAACATTGCTACAGGTCCGGCCTACATGTTGCCTCATTCTTAAATTTCACCCTTGCTGTCTCAGAGTCTCCACAGGGGCAGACATACCATTGGAGCAACCTATTGCACAGGGGCCCAAGAGGATGGGGGGCCATTTCTACTTCTAAAGCAGATGGGATTGTGCATTTTGATGAGCTCTTGGACTCTAAAGGGCCCAAATAATGTTTTTACAAAAGGGCCCTCCTCTGTTTGTGTCCACCAGTGGTCGGTCCCTACACTCTTACAGCTGTACCCTCCTGGGCTCTTTGCTCTGTACTCACTGCAGCTGAGTTCTCCATTTTCTTGGAATCAAGGATGTTCCTGCTTTGAATAAAATCCAAACTGGAGCATCTTATTCCAGTTACATGCTTGCTACCTTTGTCTCCTTTCTTGCACACACACCCAATTAACGGCCTAACGTCTTGCTCCTCGGTCTTCAGCTAAATACAACAGAAAACGACCAACACTGTGTATGACAAATTTTAGGATAAGATCAAAGACAGCAGATCTTCAGAGGGTGTCAGCCATCTTCTTCTCATTTAAAGCTACAGCAATGACGTATCTAGTATCCTCATTTAGTGTTGGAGAATGTCTACAAAGATCTTCATCTGATATGGAGGACTTGTCCTGTTCTGCATTACTGTCTTGCACTGTTCGGATCTGCACTCGGCATTGGACTCTGTTCACATTGTAGAGTCCAACAGGCAACCTGATCTCTCTTAAGTGCTCAGCTCTGCTGGGCGTTGACTGAGTTGTTTCACTGCTCCCAGCCGTGAAGGAATTAATCCTTTTTGGAGTAGTTTATGGCTCTTCTGAGAGCCAGTTTGCTGATTACCTTCTACAGCTGGTCTCATTCTATTTAAGGCTGGCGAGTGTAGTAGGAGACCTCCGAAGAAAGCATCAGCTATCCCGGTCTTAGTGGAGCTCTGTTTATGGTGAACAGTAGTTGTGTACTAGGAGATCGCTTCAGCGTAGCTCCAGCGATCCCGGTCTCAGTGGTTATTACATTCATGGTGAACTACAGTTGCTGTTCTGCATGGTGTGAACATTCCCCTGTTGTTAGTTTATTCCCTACCCATTTCTTTAATCCCCTGTACACATATTGTCTTCCCTTTGTGTGTGAGTGCAGTGTGTACTAGGATTTGTTCTTCCTTGTCCATGTCTTTTCTGTGGGGTTTTGTTTCAGAGTTTCCAGCCTGCTCCCCGGGTGGGGGAGTAAAATCAGGGCTCAGACAGGAGTTAGGGTCATGTTGGGGGATCGGATCTGGCTACCATCAAGCCTACCTCTAAGATAAGGAACAGCGCAGGGTCTCGAATCTGAGGGCCAGCCTAGGAGTCCCTGTTCCGTCCGTACATACCCAGTGACATTTACACAAACAAACCTAAATTTAAATTTGTAATACCTACTTTTCCCATAGGTGGCGCTGCAGTGAAAAAGACATATATAACAACCAATATGCACTTCTAACAAATCAAGTTAAAGAAATCCTTAAACAATCAAAAATAAAGTAAAAATCTTATAAAATCATAAATCCGATATACGACCATTTCCGAGAACAATTTTTTTCCCCCTTTCCTATCCCATCCCTATCTCCCTTGCGGCAAATTACAACGTATTCAATCATATTGATGTATTCATGTTCAAATTTTACTTTTCAGATTTTGAATTTTTTAGCCCGGCATCCAATTTGTGCACAATATGTATATTTCCCCCTTTCAAGTCAAAGGACTTAGGTTTTTTGTGCCATCCCCTCCCGTAACTCATCTCGTCCTTTTCATTAAATCCTCGGCATTCTTAGTAGTCATTTTTAATTGAAATGGCAGCTGAAATTAAACACAAAGGAAGGAATCTGAGTTGGGATTGGGCAGTTGAAAGCTGAAATCTTGCTTTCATAACCAAGTTTAATTGTCTAAGCCTGTGAAAAAAAAAATTTAATGCAGGCGTCCTAATGGAGCACAGGCCTTGAAAACATAACTAGGCTTTGAGAACAGTAAAAAAAAAAAACCTAAGAGATATGTCTTAAGGGGATAGAGTCCTTAAAAAGACAGAATGTTTAAACAATGAAATATGAATGGCGCAGCCCGATACAATTACATGTTGTAATACCTTTTAATAGAGGGACATAAAAAGATGTTCATTTATGAAGGTATATGAGCTTGGAAGCCCACGGGTCCGCACTTCAAGCGTATAAATGAAGGGAAGGATTGTGAAGTTGTGAAAGCCGGATTGTGAACGCAAAGATGAGCGGACTCTCTAAAGAATTCGAATGTTAACCCATAAGAAATACAAAGGAGACGCGCTTCAACCAGACGGTTTTTGTAAAGCGGAACAATGGGGACTGCAGAACTTTGAAGTTTGTCCAAAATCCTCAAGTAATGTCCATTCGTGGCGTATGCTTCGGATTTTCTTTAATTTATTTTATGGATTTTGAGTAGCGTAAAAAATAACTCGAAATTCACAAGAGTCCATGGTGTGGAAGGACGGGAAGAGTGGAAGAACTGAATGGCCTACCCAGAGCCGATAGTGGGTAGAAGTCAGGATGGAGATGATTAAAGGGAAGCTGTCAGGTTCAATACGCACCCAGAACTATGAGCAATTCTGGGTGCATATTGCTAATCCCTGCCTAACCATTCCTGTATTTAGTATTATAGATAAAGAGATCTTTTGAAAAAGTGTTTCTAAATATCCTTTATGATATGCTAATAAGGCCAGTGACTAGTCACGAGGGCATTACTTCCCCCAACTAGTCTGTCCTCTTAGCATGGAAGCACGCCCACAACATGACTAGTGGTGACATGCATATAGCGTCGGACTGGCTACCGGAGGAATCTACTGTAATACCAGGCCTGGATTCAGTTACTTGCTTTGCACTTCAGAGCTCTCAGCTGCAGCCTGGTCTGATCTCAGAGTTTGCAGGACTGCACCGCGAACACCGAGTGAATAATTCCCCGGTAATTGCAGTTCAGTTCATAACAGCTGCGGACAGGCCGGGCTGCAATCCGGAGTTCAGGTGAGAGCACCGGAGATCAGCCCGGCATGTCTTCAGCTGTCATGAACTGAACCGCAATCGCCGGGGAATCAATCACTCGGCGCTCACGGTGCAGTCTAGGCTGCACTCCGAAGCTCAGGTGAGAGCTCCGGAGTGCAATGCAGGTAACTGAATCCAGGCCTGGTATTACAGGAGATTCCTGCAGTAGCCAGTCTGACGCTGCATGCATAGCTTTGTCTGCTGTCTCCGATGATCAGAAATCCCCGAAACCTCGCTGAAGCCGGGACGCATACACCAAGCTTCATACAACGCATGACCGGAAGTGCCAGGGACTTCTGAACATCGTAGACAGCAGACACAGGTACGCACGTCACCACTGGTAATGCTGCATTAAATAGTATGTTAGCACGCCCCTGTGGGCATGCTACCATGCTAAGAGGGCGGACTAGTCAAGGAAGTAAACGCCCTTTTGACTAGTCACTGGCCTGAATCATTAGCATATTATAAAGTATCTTTAGAAATACTTTTTGTAAAGATCTTTTTATCTATGCTAGTATAGGCTTCAACGGTTAGGCTGGGATTAAAAATATGGACCCAGAACTGCTTGTGGTTCTGGGTGCATATTGCACCTGACAGGTTCCCTTTAAGTTAATTTGAAGCAAACTTGATTTGCTACAAATTTCACAAAAAAAAGAATTGAATTTGCTACAACCCAAATTTTATGCAATTCCATTAGCCGCCATTTTGATTGACTTTTTTAGGGCTGGAAAAGGGTTAAATCATAAAATATTGTACTCACCTTTCCGCTCAACTGTCCTGCCCAATTGACCGAATCAGACTGTCCATTATTTCCCTCCATTCATCTGGTGCTGGTTCCAAAATATCCTACAATGACTCAATGGTCATGTTCAGCGCAACGCACTCTAAAGAAGTCAATGACGTTGAATGGACCAAGGCCATATTTGGTGCACTTTAACTTGTCACACCCCCTACAGGTATGTCAGACTAAGGGTATGCCAAGACATCTTTTTTGGGCAGATCTGCTCCATAATGTTTGCGATCCAATGACGACAGGCACAATGAGTTCAGCATGGCCGTCGACAGATGTGCTTCGTAACCTGCCTGAAAAAGCGCTAAATATACTCTTAAAATATGGGATATGTGCCTTGCTGTGTAAAAATGGCCCTGCCTATCTTATGTTCAATCTTTTGAGCTTCTTTTACCTGCTTCAGGTTTCCAAAGATGCGAATTGGTTGAACGAAGTGACCCGACCATTCCTCAGGTGACTTCCGCTCATTAGTTTATTTAATATAGTTTAACTGAAAAGCGGTCCCTCCCACACACATTAGACTAAATTTGGCAGAATCCGCCAATATTGATACATTTGGCCCACAGTCAAATGTGTATGGGTGCTTCCAACTGGTGATATCCAGGGAAATAAGGGTCCAGCATGTCAGATTTAGGAAAGAAGATCATTATATTCCCTAAATGATAAGCCTCCAGAGATATCTTCCAGCGGCTCTCTTATAGAAAACACAGGAGCATTTTGCAAAGTTAGCAGTTCTGTGTATGGTAGAGTCTCGCGAGATAGCTGTCGGCCAAATGATCAGACAGCTGTTTATATGTATGGGGGCATTAGCCTAATTCAATGGCTGTATTATCAACCTGGCACAATGAACTCATAATGATGAAGTATCATGTCTAATAAATTAAAGATTACAACATCTATATTGATAAATCACTATAACCACCATCAGTACATGGCTACATTACCAGAACCATCAGCACATAAATACATCACCTCAACCATCATCAGTACACAGGTACATTACTAAATCTATCATCAGCACATGATTACATTACTAGAATCACCATCAGTACATAAATACATCACCAGAACTACAGTTAGTACATGACTACATCACCAGAACAATCATCAGTAAAGAAATACAGCACCAGAACCACCGTCAGTACATTAATACATCCCCAAGATTAGTCTAACTATAACTTGAAATGTCAGGTTAGCTCCTAGCATATACATTTGACTGCATGAAACTGCAACTCCCATTATGTCCTTAACAATGGTATGGAGATGATTGTAGTTATAGTCACCATACAGGAACTACAGTGCTGCAGGTAGCAGCACTAGTAAACATTTAAAGGGTAACTTAAAAAGGCGGTACAAAGGCAAAGTAATTTTCATACCAAATCCCTATCTATTTAGTCCTATAATCTAAACTATTTTTAATATACTTGCATTAATAATTTCCCATCCTTCCCTAACAACACTATCTCACTGCTATTCTCTTTTTTTTATACTTCCTTTTTGATGACTCTTTGTTTGTGAATCTCAGTGAATGCAGGGTTATCAAATGAGATATAATCAGAGGGGAGAGGTTGTAGTCACTGCCGCAGCCTCTACCCCCTCCCTGAAATGAAGCGGGATGTTCACAGCCCGATGTGTACAATGTCTCAGTATGCTGGGTATGGTGACACTGCTCTGGGGCCGGCTCATTACTGCTGATCAGAGCCCTTACAGATTGGTTCCTCGTACCCTGGTCTTCCGGCAGATGGCGATGTTGGAGCACGAATGTTATGGAGCTCTGAATATGAGTATCTTCTTCTGGTCATCCTCTTACACATAGTGAAGCACCTCATGCTGCCCCTTTTCCACAGTGATGCCACCTCACAATGCCCTGTTTTCCTTAGTGATCTCATCCCATGCTTCCCTCTGTTTCATCATGATCACATCCCAAGCTGCCCATTTTCCACGCTGGTAGCACCACACCTTGCCCTCTTTTTCCATATTGATCCCAGCAGATGCTGCCGTTTTTCAATAGAAGGCTGGCCGATTCTGTAGATTGTGCCCATCCCCAGTCTCTCCCCAGTGTCTTTGGCTCAATGGGTATTTACCTGCTCCCAGCTCCAGTGACATCCCCTCCTCTGTGGCGCTCTGCAGAGAAGCTGGCAGCGTGATGAGGTAAACTCATCATGCTGCTGTCATGTCAGAAGCGAGAGCACACCACTGCACATAGGGTCAGGGAGCTGATTGAAGCTCTACTGAACCCAGAAGTGTCGGCGCACCAGGAGGATTATTTTTATTGTATTTGTACTGTATTGTACTGGGTCCTACTTTATCTTCACACCTCTCTCTGGATTTTAAAACCTACATATATGAGCAAAGAGAGACCTGATATTAAAGGATAAAAACATTTTGATATGCAAAACATCTAAAAAAATTTTTAGACTCTCTTCTGTAGAATATAAGCTATTATGGTCAGCGAGGTCCTCTCTCTCCTGTAGCTCCTGTAGAGTATAAGCTTTTATAGTCAACAAGGTCCTCTCTCTATCTCCTGTATAGTGTAAGCTCTTATGGTCAGCGGGGTCCTCTCTCTCTCCTGTAGAGTGTAAATGTGGTGCCCCTGAGGCTTCAGTCGCCACAGAGGTACTGCACCTCATCCATAGGTGCGGTATTCCATCCTGGGTAAGGAGGAGGTCATCCACCGGTTCACACAAAACACAACCCCCCGACTCAGCAACACCTCATCAGATATGGCAAGGCCGTGCTGTACCCAAAGCCAGCCGGGGGGTGAAGTCTTGGGTGTGGGAACACAGTAATGAAGTGGGAACACGGTAGTGGAGTGTGAGTCAGTTTGGAGTTGGAGAGAGAGTTGGAAGGAGCAGTGGAGGATTGAAGACCTGTGGTCTAGAGCTGGAGCAGCTAGACCTGGGGACAAGACAGAAGGGGTCCCAGAGACCACGGGAAGCCAGCCATACTCCCGTGGCCCTGGAAGGACTTAGTCGCAAATCAGGGACTGGTCCCTAGGCTAGAGGAGAAGAACCTACATACTCTACTAGTAAAACCAGTATCCGAGGTGACTGCAAGACCCGAAGCCACATCCACACATGAATTCACTGGAAGGTGACTCAAAAGGACCAAGGGATATAGCTTGATGCCGCCCAACAGGGTCCATGGTCACCGGCCCAGAGTTCTGTGTGTGCGGGCGCAAGGCAGGAGGGATAAGCAAGTGCAGGAAGATGACCAGGGAAGGGATACATAAGAAAGGGGCTATGGACTCGGCCTCCGAACTACCCAGAATCAACTGGAGCCAATCACAGCGGAACCCCAGCACTCCAAAAGCGGTCACTGACTAGTCGTGTAACCGTGCAACCTGCTGAGTAAACATCTTGAGACTGCATCCCTGTGTCGCTCCGTTATTCGCCTGCGCCAGAGCCCTGTATCCCCGCCATCATAGACTACTACTCCCATCCGCCCTGGGGCCCAGCTCTACCTGTGGGGAGCTGTAACATCTCAGCTGCGTCACCAACTGCCCCAGAGGCCCCCATCCCACAGCGGCACATAACTTGCCGCATACCACAGGTGGCGTCATGAATAAACTATCATTATCCCCTCTCTATTTTTTTAACGACACCGTCGGGGTTACGGAACCGTGCCTAGCCACCGCGCCACCCCAAAAGCAGAACTGCAGCATGGTAATGAGTCACCCCAGGCCCCAGGGGGCAAGTCATAAGCTCTTATGATCAGCAGGGTCCTCTCTCTTTCTCCTGCAGAGTGTAAGCTCTTATGGTCAGCAGGTCCTCTCTTCTGTAGAGTGTAAGCTATTATGGTCAGTAGAGTTCTCCCTCTTTCTCTCTCCTCTCTCCCAAGTGTATTTTTTGAGCAATTGCAAACTTCTCAGAATTGAGATATGGGATTTACGGTAATCATCACAAACCAAATTTTGGGGGAAAATTTTATAAGGTTTGCAAATTTAAGTTTCATAAGATCTGCAAATGTCTGATAGATATGTTAGATTTGTGGAAAGATAGATACGAGAGAGAAAGAAAGAGTAAGAAAGATGTGTCGCGCTCTCCCACTGCTCGGGTCCAGCTGCCGCCGCGGCCGCTGCTGCTCGGTGGCTCGAGCGATGGGCCGGATCCCGGGGACTCGAGCGGCGCTCCTCGCCCGTGAGTGAAAAGGGGATTGGTTTTGGGGATTTATTGTCCGTGACGCCACCCACGGTTGTGGTGATTGTGTGGACATCACCGCTGCTCTGTATGGGGATCCCGGGAGTGGTGGTATGGAGCAGCTAGATGTTGGCCCTCCCCTCCGTGGGTAGGGGGTTGGTGGTCCCGGGGCCCGATGATGGGGAGTTAGGATGGTTGACAGGCGGGTTATGGGGCTGTTGAGGTGCAGGGACGCAGGGACAGCGCTGTGCCGCACGGCACGGAGGTACTCACTCAGCCCAAGGATGATGACACAGTTCACGGTAAACAAGCGGCTGGTTGGACGGGTCCCTCGGACGGCTGCAGTGTTGATGTTCCCTGCAAGTTAGCAGTGACTGTCTCTTCCCTGCACCTAAATACGGTTGTTGGTAGCGATGGATTCCCACCAGTAACCCGCTCCCCAGCTTGGATATGAGCCGGAGGAGCCCCTCTTTTGCCCGCAGGCGCTGGCCCTGAGAAACTGGTGCCTTGGCGGTGGCGGTGTCTCTCCAATATGGTTGGACGGTTGCCTTCAATCGGGACTTTGGCTGTTGGGAGACCCGGAGGTCCCCTTCACTGACGGATTTGGCAAATTGTACGGCGACTCCAAGCCTTGCCGGGATCCGAAAGGCCCCTGCCACTGGTGCTGGCTTCTCTTTGTGTACCGGTCCGGTACCGCCGGGCCACCACCCGTCCACGGTCCTTACGGTAGACTCCAATAGGCCACTCCTGCAGACGGTCACCGCCGTCTGCCAACCTTGCTGTCTCAGTCCGGGGCACACACCCGGACCAACTTCAGACACTGTTGCTGTCACTTTCTCCTTCACTTCAACTCCTTTCACTTGCTCCTCTACCACTTCCCTCTCACTTCCTTCAACTCTCCAACTATACTCTCAACTAAAAACCGCCTGGTTTTCCCGCCTCCAGGACTGTGAACTCCTCGGTGGGCGGAGCCAACCGCCTGGCCCACCCCCTGGTGTGGACATCAGCCCCTGGAGGAAGGCAACAAGGATTTTGTGTTCTGACCTTGTTGTGCCTGCAGGGAATGTGGGGTGTGTGATGGTGTCATGACCTGTGACCCCTGGCTTGCCCAGGGCGTCACAGATGGAAGGAAGGAAAAAAAGAACAAAGAAGGAAAAGAAAGAGAAAGCAAGAAAAAAATAGAAATGAGAGAGATGAGAGAGAAAGAGAGAAAAAGAAAGAGGAAGAAAGAGAGACATAAAGAAAGAAAGATAAAGAGAGGAAGATACAGAGAGAATGAGGGAGAAAGAGGAAGGAAGGAAGGAAAGAAGGAAGAAAAAAAGAAGGAAAGAAAAAAGAAAGCAAGAAAAAAATAGAAATTAGAGAGAAAGAGGGAGAATGATAAAGAGAGAAAGAAAGAGAAAGATAGTGAGGAAGATTAAAAGAGAAATAGAAAAAAAAGAGTGATAAAGAGAGAAAAAGAAAGAGGAAGGAAGGAAAGAGGAAGGAAGGAAATAAGGAAGGAAGCAAGAAAAAAATAGAAATGAGAGAGAAAGAGGTAGAAAGATAAAGAGAGAAAGAGGGAGAAAGAAAGAGGAAGGACGGAAGGAAGGAAGGAAGGAAGGAAGAAAAGGAAAAAGAAAGCAAGAAAAAAATTGAAATGAGAGAGATGAGTGAGAAAGAAGGAGAAAGATAAATGGAGAAAGAGGGAGAAAGATAAAGAGAGAAAGAGGTAGAAAGAAAGCAAGAAAAAATAGAAATAAGAAGGAAGGATATAAAATAAGAATAAGATGGACATACAGAAAGAGACAGGCAGATAGATAGATAGGGGTACTTTGCACACTACGATATCGCAGCTGCGATGTCGGTGGGGTCAAATCGAAAGTGATGCACATCCGGCGTCGCTGTCGACATCGTAGTGTGTAAATACTTTATGATACGATGAACGAGCGCAAAAGCGTCGTAATCGTATCATCAGTGTAGTGTCGGTCATTTCTATTAATTGGGAAAGACCGAAGTTACGATGTTGTTCCTCGTTCCTGCGGCAGCACACATCGCTGTGTATGAAGCCGCAGGAGCGAGGAACATCTCCTACCTGCGTCCTGCGGCTCACGCCGGCTATGTGGAAGTAAGGAGGTGGGCGGGATGTTTACGTGCCGCTCATCTCCGCCCCTCCGCTTCTATTGGCCGCCTGCCGTGTGACGTCGCTATGATGCCGCACGTCCCGCCCCCTTAGGAAGGAGGCGGATTGCCGGCCAGAGCGATGTCGCAGGGAAGGTAAGTGCATGTGAAGCTGCCGTAGCGATAATGTTCGCTACGGCAGCTATCACTATGATATCACAGCTGCGACGGGGCGGGGACTATAGCGCTCGGCATCGCAGCATCGGTTTGCTATGTCACAGTGTGCAAAGTGCCCCTTAGATAGATAGATAGATAGATAAATAGATAGATAGATGATAGATAGATAGATAGATAGATAGATGGAAGGATAGATAGAGGGATAGATAGATAGATAGAGGGATAGATAGATAGATAGATGGAGGGATAGATAGATAGATGATAGATAGATAGATAATAGAAGGATAGATAGATAGATAATAGAAGGATAGATAGATACATAGATAGATATATAGATAGATAGAAAGATAGATAGATAGATAGATAGAGGGATAGATAGATAGATAGATAGATAGATGGAAGGATAGATAGATAGATAGATAGATAGATAGATAGATAGATAGATAGATAGATAGATAGATGGAAGGATAGATAGATAGATGATAGATAGATAGATAGATAGAAGGATGGATAGATAGATAGATAGATGGAGGGATAGATAGATAGATGATAGATAGATAGATAGATAATAGAAGGATAGATAGATACATAGATAGATAGATAGATAGATAGATAGAGGGATAGATAGATAAATAGATAGATGATAGATAGATAGATAGATGGAAGGATAGATAGATAGATAGATAGATAGAAGGATGGATAGATAGATAGATAGATGGAGGGATAGATAGATAGATGATAGATAGATAGATAGATAATAGAAGGATAGATAGATAATAGATAGATAGATAGATAGATAGATGGATAGATAGAGGGATAGATGGATAGATAGATAGATAGATAGATAGATAGATAGATAGATAATAGAAGGATAGATAGATAGATAGATAGAGATGATGGATAGATAGATAGATAGATAGATAGATAGATAGATAGAAGGATGGATAGATAGATAGATAGATAGATGGAGGGATAGATAGATAGATGATAGATAGATAGATAATAGAAGGATAGATAGATAATAGATAGATAGATAGATAGATAGATAGATAGATAGATAGATTGATAGATAGATGGATAGATAGAGGGATAGATAGATAGATAGATAGATAGATAATAGAAGGCTAGATAGATAGATAGAGATGATGGATAGATAGATAGATAGATAGATAGATAGATAGATAGAGGGATAGATAGATACATAGATAGATAGATAGATAGATAGATAGATAGATAGATAGAGGGATAGATAGATAGATAGATAGATAGATAGATAGATAGATAGATAGATAGATAGATAATAGAAGGATAGATGATAGATAGAGGGATAGATAGAGGGATAGATAGATAGATAGATAGATAGAGGGATAGATAGAGGGATAGATAGATAGATAGAGGGATAGATAGATAGATAGATAGATAGATAGATAGATAGATAGAGGGATAGATAGATAGATAGAGGGATAGATAGAGAGATAGATAGATAGAGGGATAGATAGAGGGATAGATAGATAGATAGAGGGATAGATAACAGAAGGATAGATAGAAGGGATAGATGGTAGATGCAGAAGGATCTTTTTCTTCTGAGCTGTTCCCTCTTCATCCTCCTCCCAGTTTTGTAGCCGCTATGGAAATGACATATTAAGGAGTTAGAGTCAGATCCCTTACCCCTTTGAACTGTGTTCTCAGCATTACTTGTACACAGATACACTTTTGATGTGTTAACTAGAAAATCTGACTGATATAGAACAAAGGCATTGTCACTGAAGAGAAGCCTCTGACAGAGAACCACACAGCGCTTATTGAAGAACTGTCAGAGGCGATGCTGCCATTTGTCTCTTGTATTTATCAAAGACCAACAAGTATTGCGGGAAATGATAGAGAAGGCGCCGTTCTCTGCCCACGTCCAGATTATGGGGCCACAGAAGTGATATTATACATGGTTTGTGAGAAAATAAATGCGCAGACAGTGACAATACAGGTTTTATCTTAATTAGCAGCTTATGAGAATGAAAAGAACATTATGTCTATGGCTGGAAGCTTTAAGACCGCACTTGAGCTGTAATACCAGACACAGCCTGCGGATGAGAGTGGCGCTGTTTCTGGGGGGGGGGGAGAGCAGATTACAATTTGTAATTCAGATTTTCTTCATATATCCAATCCTCAGGTGCAATTAGAGTACATATGTGTTCACTCACTTAGCTAAGTGACGACTGTCTTTTCTGACCTTGTCATACAGATCTTAATGATTCATTATCATACACATTCAATAATTGTATGGATAGTTGCCAATAGTCCCAAATTTGCCTAGAAAGTCACAATCTTGGCAAAATCAGGGAAGACCTCATCCAAAAGGGGACATTTATACAACTCCCCACCAGAAGTGAGCAGTTGCACTTGATTTGTGGCTGTTCTTGGCCGGTACTGGAGGCAGAATATAATCTTAATGTGGTGCACCGAATGTGCGTGGCAACCTCATGGTAACTTAATGTCACAATGTGACTGTAGAAAAGCGAGGGACATGGGCTCCTTTGCAGTCTCTCATGCTAGGGGTCCCTAGGTTATCCCTAGCCTCAGGGTTACTCCTGCTGGTGGAGATGCCTGAGTTCTGTGCCTGGCTAAGCTTCTGACCAGAACTCATCTTATTCCCCTCTCACACCAGGGGAGGAAAGGGCAGGAGAGATGAAAACACAAATAAAAACAGACAGGAAAACCAAAATTCTGACACACTGCATACTCACAAAAATAATGAGTGACTAAGGAGAAAAGCAAGCGCAGGAAGGTAGTGACAAAAAGACAGCAAGGGTTAACTCCACAACTGCAGAAAACAATAAGTACTACAACCAACGGTTTAGGCCCTGTCACACACAGAGATAAATCTGCGGCAGATCTGTGGTTACAGTGAAATTGTGGACAATTAGTGCCAGGTTTGTGGCTGTGTACAAATGGAACAATATGTCCATGATTTCACTGCAACCACAGATCTGCCAAAGATTTATCTCTGTGTGTGACGGGGCCTTTAGTCTAGATCAAAACACCTCACTAGACCAGGTAATTTAAACTATAGCTGGCACTAATGGAAGTGTCCAACCAGCATATATAGGATCGGAGAAGATGTGATTGGCTCTCCCATAACATGTGATCAAAGATGACTTACAAGCAGACCATCAGAGATTAACTTCTAATAGCCTGCCTATGAATTACCAATCTGTTGGTTGACACCCATGTTTGCCTGCGTGGATTACAGACCTCAGAGGAGTTATCAGGCGGAGTGTCAGGAACTGTTGTCTGAACAGATCCTGACGACGCCATGATAGTCGGCAAAGTTAGTAAAAACCTCCGCGTAACACTTAAAGGGTGGATTTGGCTGGGAACTCCTTCTCAGAGTGGTGCAGACATTCCACCATCTCTATTACCAGCAATAGCAAGGAAGTTTACTCAGATGAGACTAGAGCCAGAACACATTAGTATAAGTGCAATGTGTAGGTGCAAAATCCTACCGTGGACATTAACAGACAGAACCTAGGATAAAAACAAAATGAGCAAATACCCTAGTGAACGTAAATGATTAATAGTAACAGTACATGTAAATAACATGGGGTACTTAGTTGACACTATCTTGATCAAAAGAGCATAAAAGCCATCCCACCGCAGCAAGGTGTACCTAATCAGGATGGCCTCTATCTTAATCTTTACAGCACTAACGCATTTACAGTTTTTGTAATTGTCCTTTAAAGCTCATGCCCCCTATTGACCACATATTAAAGTGGTATACTTCTGTATTCGTCCACTTCTGATCACTTTCTTGCTCTCTCCTTCTGCTGGTTGCTCTCCTGTCACCCTTGTCTTCAACAGGTTTATCCCCTCTCAAAAAATGCTTATGATCTCGGTGGCAACTCATTATTGTCCACTTACACACAGGCTCTCGGGTGATAGGGAAAATTGGTGTCACAATGTGACTGCAGGATAGTGAGGAACAGGGGGCTCCTATGCTGTTCCTCACGGAAAGGAACCCTAGTCTATCCCTGTCCTCCAGATTACCCCTAATGGTTGAGATGCCAGAGTCCTGTGCCTTTCTATACTCGTAGATTAAGCTAATCTGTTCCCTTCTAAGGGATGAAAGAGGCAGCAGTGTGAGGGAATTACAGATTTCAACAGACAGGGATAATCAAAACTTATTAACACTGCACACTCTTAGGAACAAACAGTAACACAGAAACGTGAAAAGCAACAAAAGAACAACAAGGGTTAACACCCCAACTGCAAACAGTAATAATGCACAACAACCACCAGTAAGTCTGGACCACAACACCTCACCACACCAGTATAGAGAAGCTATAGCTGGCATTAAAGGAAGTGTTCAGCCAGCATATATAGGATGGGAGCAAATGTGACTGGCTTTTCCACAGCATGTGACTACAGGAGATTAACAAGCAGCCCAACAGAGATTAACTCTTGCTATCCTGAGTATAAACCACCAGTTTGTGGGTTGATGCCCAAGTCTCCCTGCGCTGATCACAGTCATTAGTGAAGCCAGCAGGCAGAGTGCAAGTATCTGTCGTTTCCACAAATCCTTATGAAGCCATGGCATGCTTGTCAAAATGTCCTAGTACCAAGTGGCCATTCACCAGTGATTCAACAGTCTCGTCACTCCAGGTCGCACCCCCACTAAGCTCCTCACCCTTTCTTTTTGAGTATTTTTCGCACATCCTTCTCACAGACGGACGTAACTTCTTCTGGCAGGGGCAATCACAGAGGCAATCTCCCTTCTGTAACTTACAAACTCTAACAAACTGCATAGCTCATTCCTACCTGCTCTACATGCCCTCTGCAACTGACCCAGAATGGAAGGAAGCCAACTCTTCCCTCTGCAACTGACCCAGAATGGAAGAAAGACAACTTTGCCCTCTGTAACTGACCCAGAATGGAAGGATGCCAACTCTTCCCTCTGCAACTGACCCAGAATGGAGGGAAGCCAACTCTGCTCTCTGCTACTGACCAGGAATGGAGGAAAACCAACTCAGCTCTCTGCAACAGACCGAGAATGGAGGAAAGCCAACTCTGCCCTCTGCAACTGACCCAGAATGGAGGGAAGCCAACTCTGCCCTCTGCAACTGACCCAGAATAAAGGGAAGCCAGCTCTGCCCTCTGCAACTGACCCAGAATGCAGGGAAGCCAACTCTGCCCTCTGCAATGGACCCAGAATGGAGGGAATCCAACACTACCCTCTGCAACAAACCCAGAATCGAGATAAGCCAACGATGCCCTCTGCAACTGACCTAGAATGGAGGGAAGCCAACTCTGCCCTCTGCAATGGATTCAGAATGGAGGGAATCCAACACTACCCTCTGCAACAAACCCAGACTAGAGGGAAGCCAACTCTGCCCTCTGCAAGTGACCCAGAATGGAGGGAAGCCAGCTCTGCCCTCTGCAACTGACCCAGAATGGAGGGAAGCCAACTCTGCCCTCTGCAATGGACCCAGAATGGAGGGAATCCAACTCTAGCCTCTGCAACGGACCCAGAATGGAGGGAAGCCAACTCTTTAACAACCTCTGTCCCAGCCTGTCTTTCTAAGACAACTTTACTCTTTTATCAGCTGTACCCTCTTACACCCAACATTGCCATCAATAATGCCGGTAAGTATGCCTGTCAGTCGAGTGTTCTTCCGTCTGACTGCTTTCTCTTCCAAAATTGTCCCAACCCCCTTTTATCCACACCTTCTTATGGCAATAACTGTTGAATGACAAGGATTTGAAGAGCCAAACTTGCCCTTTCTCTTAAGGGCTAATCTTGCTCTGATTGCTCCTTTAGGCCCCCTTCACACGTCCGTGAAAATCACACACATGTTTCACGGACATGTCAAAGGTGCGTTTTCCCCTCCGTGAGCCGTGTTTATGGCACTACGTGTGTCCTCCGTGTGTTATCCGTGATAACACACGGAGAACAAGGACTTTCAATTCACCTGTCCCTGGCGTAGCTGTCCGTGGTGCTGATTTTCGGTCTCCAGCCCTGCAGACTCCCCGCTGCTGCCGGCCGCAGTGAAGTGAATATTAAATGAGCATAATGAGCGGCGGTCGACAGCAAGTGACAGCAGCGGCAGAGACAGGAGGGCTGGAGAAGGTGAGTAAAGATTTTTTTTTTTTCTCTGACACGTGAGTTTTCTCCGGCGCGTGTCACACGGGACCGCATCCACACTACATCCGTTTGGTTCATGTGCGGGCTGTGTGACACCCATGCTGCCGGAGAAAAACGGACATGCATCCGTGTGGAGCACAGGGGCTCACGTCTGCTCCACGCGGAGGCACGGGCCAATGGCTGCACACTTGCGTGCACATAAACCCATTGATTTTAATGGGTTTGCGTGTGCCCATGTCTCCGGTACATGCGGGCACGGACCTAGCACGTACCAAAGACACGTGCGTGTGAAGGGGGCCTTAAGAAGACTCGAAGTTTTTGGCCCACCATTAGTAGGTCTAAAAATTTCACTTGTGATCACAAATCTTCTATAGACTACAGCTGATGCCACAGACAATTCAGGTATCATTATCACACTAAGGGCTTGTGCTGACAAACATATCTTATGTCCAAGTGCTATCGACAAAAAAATCGGATCGCACTTGGACCAATATTATTCAATGAGGGTGTGCATTGTCTCAATTTTCATTGGACCAATCGTATTATGGAAAATTTTTCGCCAAGAATCGGGTCTCAGGAATTTAAGTCTATGGATACGTGAAAAAATTCGGACCACACTTCTGTCACGGGGGGCAGGGGGTGCCTTGGGGGTTGCTGTGATGGCCGCTTCATGTGTCAGGCTAACCCCCGGCCCGGCCGTCACTATTGAGACAGGGGTGTTGTTTGTGGGGCAGAGTGTGGATGGCAGAGGCAAACTGCCAGACGCAGGGAAACACCGCAGACAGACATCAGATGAACCAAAAGGCATTTTATTGCACGTAACTTCCATACAGTCTTGGTACACAAATCTTGCAGTTTCCAAATCGCAATTCTCGCCGGGGAAACTTCTCTTGTTTCTCTTCAGCGGGCATTACCCGGCTACTCTTGTTTCTTCAACTATTCTCACACTTCGGCTACTACAGGCTTTGCCCATAAACTTCTGCTTCTGTATCTATGCTTCTTCGGGTCTTACCCGTACACTGCTGGTTCTCTCTCAAGGCACTTCACTCGTTCTCTCTTTGGCTATCTGCCACGGTCGCTCCCACACTCTGCCCCGTTGCTTCTTCTCTCAGCACCAACAGACTCTGTTCTTCTACTACTCTCACTCTGCTACAGAGTCCTCTAACCCTCCCCCTAGGCTATCCTGCTCCTCCTTCTCCTGTCACTGTTCCCATGGGGACCACCCTCCACCCTGTACCTAATGGGGACCCCGGTTATCACTATAACCACACATAACATTACATCGCTGACCACCCCACTGTGGGGCATCTTCAGGGGGGAAAACGTCCTTTTCACCAACAGGGGTCCGTCCACCCCTTACACACCTCCCCTCTTTAACCTCAGCCTCCCGGCAAGGTTCGTACCTGCAAGACAAAATCAAACAAACCCACACACCTGGTTGCAAAGCAATCTTTCTCTTTATCAAATCAAACTTTAAAACCATCACATAAAAGCACAAAAATGGGCACACAAGTCTGATGCCCGGAGTCCCTCCAAGGGAGCTCCCGGTCTTAGGTGAACATCTGCCCGGAGGCCCTCCTCAGGCGCTCCCGGTCTTAGCTGGTCTTCTGCCCGGAGGCTATTCCCAAGCGCTCCCGGTCTTCCGTAGGCAGACAAATAACAAACAATAAGATTTTCTTTAACAGACACGGAGGGAGTCCCTGCACAGTCCGGCATCGGGCTCCTCCCGGGCTCAATACCTTGAACGTTGCTGCAACTAGAAACAGTCCCCGGCTTGGAACAGTACCGGTTCTTGGAAACATCTATGTCCATCACTCCTGTTTACTGGTATCTCACACAGGGTGATAAGCGCGTAGCCATTCAGCCCGCTGGGCCCTCACGTAATCGGAGAGGGATTGGCCAGGTAAGCGGCGCAGCCTTTGAAACGGTTCGTAGTTCGGCTGTAACTCTGGTTCTCCGGCCTCTGGTTTTGGCCCCTCAGCCCCCGGCGGGGGTGATGGGGTAGCTGGACGGGACGGCTGTGGGCTGCCGACAACAACCACCGGATGCGACACCATGCTCTGGCGAATCGCCAAGCTCGCCGGTGTTTCCTTCGCCTGATCCCCTTCTGCCGGCTCAGCTACTGGTTCAGCAACTGCTTCTGGCGATGCCGCCGGGGTGCTTCTTGGCCGACAAACATCAGCAATCCCCGGTCTCTGCTGCGTGCGTCTCCGGTACTGACATTCTTCCCACTCTATCTCCTGCTGCCACTGCGCGGCCTCCTGAATAGCGGGCATACGGGTCACTCCTACTGCAAACAGGCCCCGGCAACCCACTTCTCTTCGGAACTTTACTTTCTCACCTGGGTACAGGGTATGGAGATGCTGTGGTAACCCTTCAGTGTCCAGATTGACCCGATTATAGAAGAAGTGTTCTCCGGTCTCATCGTCCTCTATAAACCCGTATCCCTCGGCCTGATTAAACTTTACTACGGTGCCAATGCTACACTGCCGGTCAAATTCTTCACTGTTGTACCCGGCCATCATTTCTCTTGCCACGGTCTCGGCCAGAAGCCGTTCTTGCACCGGGTTTATCTCAGGCGGTGGGGACTGTCGCCGGGTTATGGGCGACGGCTTCACTGGCTCCCAGAAAAACCCCCACTCATCCTCCTCCAACTTTGTGGTGTTTTGCCAGTCCGGAGCCTGGACTTCTGTGGGGGGCGGAGGCCCTACCTTGACCGTCACAGCCGCCTCCGGACTCTGAAGGAGTGCTCCGAGTGTCCCGCTTCCCAGCGTCAGTTGGGTCGTGTAGGTGGCCCGGACTTCTGTGGTCGTCTCTCCGGTACTAGCATCCCATGAGGTGACCCACGTGACCTTGGCGGGCCTCCCCGGTCCTCCGGTTACAGCCGGCAGCATTATGGTATGTGCCTCTTCTACTACACTCCGCCTCGGGCGTCCTCTTCCTAGGCCAGTTGTCATCAGCATGCCTGCTTCAGCTCTTTTGCCTGTCAGTGTGTCCATGTTGTTTAGCGCAGGCCGTTTTGTTGCCGTCTCTTGTAACTCGGTCTGTAATGGCGCCGAGGGAGGTGGAGGCGGACCCTCTTTTCCCGCTCTTGCAGACACTCCACCCCTGGCCTCACTCACCAAGTCGACCCAGCCTAGGCGGCGCCTTTTCTTTCCTGTAACGCCGCCCACGTCTCTAGTCTTCTGCAGCATCTTGGGGCAAGTACCTCCCCTCTTTGGGCGGCGCACTCTGCACTTCTTCTTCTTCACCGGCCAGCTCAGAGTTTTTCGTTTTGCGCCAATCTTCCGCGCCTTTACTCTGTCTATGAAGACGGCGGCCATCTTGCCGCCATCGTGTGCCCTGTCCAATACATTAGGCACCACTTGTTCTTCCTCACAGTCTTGTGTCGGGGTTCTTTGCAGACAGGCTTCACCCTGCTCGCAGCGCCACTTGTCACGGGGGGCAGGGGGTGCCTTGGGGGTTGCTGTGATGGCCGCTTCATGTGTCAGGCTAACCCCCGGCCCGGCCGTCACTATTGAGACAAGGGTGTTGTTTGTGGGGCAGAGTGTGGATGGCAGAGGCAAACTGCCAAACGCAGGGAAACACCGCAGACAGGCATCAGATGAACCAAAAGGCATTTTATTGCACGTAACTTCCATACAGTCTTGGTACACAAATCTTGCAGTTTCCAAATCGCAATTCTCGCCGGGGGAACTTCTCTTGTTTCTCTTCAGCGGGCATTACCCGGCTACTCTTGTTTCTTCAATTATTCTCACACTTCGGCTACTACAGGCTTTGCCCATAAACTTCTGCTTCTGTATCTATGCTTCTTCGGGTCTTACCCGTACACTGCTGGTTCTCTCTCAAGGCACTTCACTCTTTCTCTCTTTGGCTATCTGCCACGGTCGCTCCCACACTCTGCCCCGTTGCTTCTTCTCTCAGCACCAACAGACTCTGTTCTTCTACTACTCTCACTCTGCTACAGAGCCCTCTAACCCTCCCCCTAGGCTGTTCTGCTCCTCCTTCTCCTGTCACTGTTCCCATGGGGACCACCCTCCACCCTGTACCTAATGGGGACCCCGGTTATCACTATAACCACACATAACATTACATCGCTGACCACCCCACTGTGGGGCATCTTCAGGGGGGAAAACGTCCTTTTCACCAACAGGGGTCCGTCCACCCCTTACACTTGGATATCATCCGATTTTCATGGACAGAATGGAGAATGTGGAGAACCTTTTTTGTTTTTTCCCCACCTTCGAGAAAAACAGATCCCACTCTGATCAGACTTTGAAAAGCAGAATTGGACTTTTTTTCGGATGAAGAAAGTATATTAGAACCCAGCCTAATAAAAAATTCTGTATCTCAGGGCTTTCTTAAAGGACCACAAGCTTTCAGGTACTAGATTGATCACTTCTTGTCTCATAATCACACAGAGAGTTAACCAGAATTCCGTCCAGTTTATGACTTGATACTTGTACACAAGTATACGACGGATGCGCTCGCTGTGAATGACGCTTTCCAGTAATGGACTTTTAATGATACAGTTAATGTCTTTCTCATTTTTGTGTCTTTTTTTTCCAACCAGATGAACAAGAAAACAACAACTCCGGTCCGTTCTGCATCAGTATTAATCTTGTGTCACGCATAACAAGCATTTATTATATTTGATGCCTTCATTGTAAAGGAATTTTCAGGATAATTGGCAGGTTACATTATAATACGCAGGAAGCCGCGCGGTTCACATCTGCAGTGAAATGAAGCGCGCAAATTTCAGTTTATCGTTTGCACTAAAGCTGGAGAGCAAACAGCAAATGAAAGGTAAATCCAAACTAAATTGGGTCAAGTAAGAATAATATTACATCACAGAAGGCAAAAAGAGGCTCAATAAAGTGCATGTCCCACTTTCCCGCTTACGCAGTGTAGCCAGAGGCACAGCAATAGGGGGGCACGTGTAGCAAACAAACCCATACCCTTTTACCAGAAGACATAGTAGGTGGGGCAAGGTTCTATCGTCAATATCTGGGAAACTTTTGGCTTTAAGCTATTATGTGACTTGCAATGATATGGGGGGCCTTTGGATGCATTCTTGTCGGCTATGGCTTAAGACTCTATGCCTGGCCCTGTTATAAAGTACTGTTCCAAAGACCAAGATCTGAGACCAGACTTCGCAGGTCAAGCTCTGAAGTTCAAACACCAAAGACCAAGCTCTGAGAACCAGACTTCGCAGGTCAAGCTCTGAAGACCAAACACCAAAGACCAAGATCCGAGAACCAAACTTCGCAGGTCAAGCTCTGGAGACCAAACACCAAAGGCCAAGTTCTGAGAACCAATATTCGCAGGTCAAGCTCCGAAGACCAACACCAAAGACCAAGCTCCGAGAACCAGACTTTGCAGGTCAAGCTCTGGAGACCAAACACCAAAAGCCAAGTTCTAAGAACCAAAATTCACAGGTCAAACTCCGAAGAACAAACACAAAAGACCAGGCTTCGAGAACCAGACTTCGCAGGTCAAGCTCTGAAGACCAACGATCAAAGACCAAGCTCCAAGAACCAGACTTCTCAGGTCAAGCTCTGAAGACTAAACACCAAAGATCAAACTCTGAGAACCAGACTTCTCAGGTCAAGTTCCGAAGACCAAAGACCAAAGACCAAGCTCCGAGAACCAGACTTCTCAGGTCAAGCTGTGAAGACTAAACACCAAAGATCAAACTCTGAGAACCAGATTTCACAGGTCAAGCTCTGAAGATCAATCCCCAAAGGCCAAGTTCCAAGAACCAGACTTCGATGGTCAAGTTCCGAAGACCAAAGACCAAAGACCAAGCTCCGAGAACCAGACTTCAAATGTCAAGTTCTGAAGACTGAAAATTGAATTTCCCAGTGAGCCCAGCCGTTACTTCCTGTTCAGATGTACTGTACTAATTTAGGAGAGTTACTGGAATTAGATCTACTGCTTACCGAATTGTACCTTAGCTCCGTAGCCCTGTTCATTGATGTATCATATTATTCTTTTGTTATACTCAATCATCCAGTTAAAGAAAAGTGGTGACCAGTTTGGGAGGGATCGGGTTAAAGTTAATGTTAGATAATACTTGTTAAGTAGAGACGTTAATAACTATGTAAAATATTGCAATTACACTTTGTATTTTACTTACTGTGTAATGATCTGATCCTTGAAAGTCACTTGTACTGTTTACGCATTACCCCTTATCACTGCAAACTCTTTATTTCTGTAAAATAAATACCCATTGTGAGTCATCACTGAGTTGCCTTTACTGTGCTGTTGCATTCTTGAATCCTGTTTACAGCTACACTGGTATAGAACACTGGGTGACACTGGTTTGGAGTACTATTAATGGTGTTAATCCACATTCTGCATAAGGATCGGTTGTTTCCATTACTAGGGCTTGCCCTCATTATCTCCCACCTGGACTACTGCAACCTCCTGCTCTGTGGCCTCCCTTCTAAACCTCTTGCACCCCTACAATCAATCCTAAACTCTGCTGCCTGACTAATCCACCTGTGCACCCCCACTACTATACACCATCTCCACTCTGCCAATCTCTTCACTTGCTTCCCATTGCCCAAAAACTCAGTTTCAAAACCTTAACCATGACCTACAAAGTCATCCACAACCTGCCTTTGCCATACATCTGTGACCTAGTCACCCGGCAGTTACCTGAACGTAACTTCCGATCCTCACAAGATCTCCTTCTCTCTTCTAGTCTTCCCACAATCAGATACAAGATTTCTCCCGCGCCTCCCCCATACTCTGGAACTTTCTTCCTCAACATATCAGACTCTTGCCTAGTATGGAAAACTTCAAAATGGACCTAAAGACTCACCTCTTCTGACAAGCCTACAACCTACAGCAACTCTCAGTCCACTGTACCACCACATGGCCAGCTCTACGCTTACCTACTGTACCCGCACCAATCCTTTGTAGCCTGTGAGCCCTTGTGGGCAGGGTCCTCGCTCCTCCTGTATCCCCACCCATCCTCAGTGGACTTGAGTCCTTGTGGGCAGGGTCCTCTCTCCTCATGTATCCTCACCCATCCCCTGTAGACAATGAGCCCTCGTGGGCAGGTTCCTCTTTCCTCCTGTATCCTCACCCATCCCCTGTAGACTATGAGCCCTTGTGGGTAGAGTCATCTCTCCTCCTGTATCATCACCCATCCACTGTGTTGCATGAGCCCTTGTGGGTAAGGTCCTCTCTCCTCCTGTATCCTCACCCATCCCCAGTAGACTATGAGCCCTCGTGGGTAGGGTCCTCTCTCCTCCTTTATCTTCACCCATCCACTGGAGACTATGAGCCCTTGTGGGCAGGGTCCTCTCTCCTCCTGTATCCTCACCCATCCCCTGTAGATTATGAGCCCTCGAGAGCAGGATCCTCTCTCCTCCTGTATCCTCACCCATCCCTTGTAGACTATGAGCCCTTGTGGGCAGGGTCCTCTCTCCTCCTGTATCCTCACCCAACTTGTGTAGACTATGAGCCCTCCTGGGCAGAGTCCTCTCTCCTCCTGTATCCTCACCCATCTTGTGTATACTATGAGCCCTCCTGGGCAGAGTCTTCTCTCCTCCTGTATCCTTACCCATCCCCTGAAGACTGTGATCCCTTGTGGGCAGGGTCCTCTCTCCTCCTGTATCCTCACCCATCCTGTGTAGACTATGAGCCCTCGTGGGCAAGGTCCTCTCTCCTCCTGTATCCTCACCCAACTTGTGTAGACTATGAGCCCTCCTGGGCAGAGTCCTCTCTCCTCCTGTATCCTTACCCATCCCCTGTAGACTATGAGACCTCATGGGCAGGGTCTTCTCTCCTCCTGTATCCTCACCCATCCCTTCTAGACTATGAGCCCTCGGGGGCAGTGTCCTCTCTCCTCCTGTATCCTCACCCATCCCCTGTAGACTATGATCCCTCGTGGGCAGGGTCCTCTCTCCTCCTGTATCCTCATCCATCCTTTGTAGACTGTGAGCCCTCATGGGCAGAGTCCTCTCTCCTCCTGTATCCTTACCCATCCCCTGTAGACTATGAACCCTCATGGGGAGGGTTCTCTCTCCTCCTGTACCAGGTTGTGCCTTGAATTGTTCACGATTATTGCACTTCTCTATGTTTTCCCCATGGAATAAATGGCGCTATAATAATAAATAATAATAAAATAATTACTATGTTACCCAAAACCATTTCCATTGATTTTATCGGTTACTCCGGATTACTAAATGTCCTACCCCTAGTGGTTACCTTGTTCCTCCCTCGGTTGTTCTGTACAATTAATGCATTACCGTCGGCTGCCCTCTACACAGATGGTTCAGGTCACAAGTTCTGACTTAAGTATTTATATAAAGTTTAACAACCCAGACATAAATATGTCCCAGGAGTTTACATACAGTTTCCACAAAAAAAGGTATTTTAATGCAGACCTTGAATTTTACCATATAAGACGAGAGTCCGATACATGTTGTTTATTTTACCTTCATACGATACTTTTTAGGGAATGGCTTGTTCGGAGGTTGTCTGCAAATAATGTAAATTCTGCTCAGGTGATTGTGTAAACCACAGTTTACAGAAAAGATAGCGTAGATGTCAGAGATGGTTAATAATGGACTCCGGGGTCAGGAAGTGAAATCTTGACTTTATGGGTTTTTTTATGGTTTACGTCAAGGATCACTTTTGACTCTGCAGCTGTTGTTGCACTACTATTCCCAGCAAGCTAAGGCAGTCATTGAGTATCATTTTTGTATCTCAACCATTTTAAATCAGTTTTTCTTTGTTCCTTCTTCAGGTTGCTCCTGAAGGTCCTTACTGTTCTTTTATATGTGTTTGTTATTACCAGATGCTGTGACTTTCTACGTATACTATCTAATATATAAAGCTGAATGTGTGTGTGTGTGTGTGCGTGTGTGTGTGTGTGTGTGTGTGTGTATGTGTGTGTGTGTGTGTGTGTGCATGTGTGTGTGTGTGTGTGTGTGTGCGTGTGTATGTGTGTGTGTGTGTGTGTGTGCATGTGTGTGCGTGTGTATGTGTGTGTGTGTGTGTGTGTGTGTGTGTGTGTGTGTGTGTGTATGTCCGGGATTGGCATCTGCACCGTCGCAGCTAAAGCCACAACATTTTGCACACTCACACGTCTGGACCCCGAGAGCGTCATAGGCTATGTTTTGAGGGGAAATTTTAACCCCGCGCTTTACAGTTATTCGCCAAAAAAACTGCCTCCATTAAAGCGAATGGAGCTGGGAGCCACAGTGCAGCCAGAACTTCAGAAGAATGTGCAGCCACACCCTTATATGGAATGTTGGCGTGTCACAATGCAGCCAGGGAAAGAGACAGACACAGACAGGGAAAGAGGCAGACACAGACAGGGTAAGAAACAGACACAGACAGGGTAAGAGACAGACACAAAGAGACATACACAGACAAAGAGACAGACTGACAGGAAAAGAGACAGACAAAGACAAAGAGACAGAGACAGACAACGGGAAACAGACAGACAGGGAAAGAAAGGGAAAGAGACAGACAGGGTAAGAGACAGACAAAGACAGGTAAAGAGACAGACAAAGAGACAGACACAGGGAAAGAGACAGAGGGAAAGAGGGAAAGAGACAGACAGGGAAAGAGAGGGAAAGAGACAGACAGGGAAAGAGACAGACAGGGAAAGAGAGGAAAAGAGACAGACAGGGAAAGAGACAGACAGGGAAAGAGAGGGAAAGAGACAGACAGGGAAAGAGACAGACAGGGAAAGAGAAGGAAAGAGACAGACAGGGAAAGAGACAGACAGGGAAAGTGACAGAGATAGACAGACAGGGAAAGAGATAGATAAACAGACAGGGAAAGAGATTGATTGAGACAGACAGAGAAAGAGACAGAGACAGTCAGAGACAGACAGGGAAAGAGACAGACAGATAAAGAGATAGAGAGAGAGACAGAGATATATACAGAGGGGGGAGACAGACAGAGAATGGGAGAGAAACAGAGAGACAGTTACTATCCCGGGTGTTAATACATTCTATTTATACATTCTATCCCGGGAATGTTAATACATTCTATTTTGTTAACAACAGTTATTAACCCGGGCGAAGCCGGGTAGTACAGCTAGTTATTACATATAGTTTGTATATGTCCCTCCCGTACATGGCAATTTCTGCAGATACTGTTACAGTATGGTTTCCACATTGTAGCAACTTGTAGCTACACAATATATTATTTTTCTCAATCTTGTACACCGTGTGCAGAATTATTAGGCAAGTTGTATTTTTTTTATTATTGATCAACAACTATGTTCTCAATCAACCCAAAAGACTCATAAATATCAAAGCTTAATATTTTTGTCAGTTGGAGTAGGGTTTTTTAGATTTGGCTATCTTAGGAGGATATCTGTTTGTGCAGGTAACTATTACTGTGCAGAATTATTAGGCAACTTAGTAAAAACCAAAAATATTCCCATCTCACTTGTTTATTTTCACCAGGTAAACCAATATAACTGCACAAAATTTAGAGATAAACATTTCTGATATGCAAAAAGAAAACCCAAAAAAATGAGTGCCCAATATAGCCCCCTTTCTTTATGATGACACTCAACAGCCGACCATCAATGGATTCTGTCATTGCTTGATCTGTTTACGATCAACATTGCGTGTAGCAACCACCACAGCCTCCAGACACTGTTCCGAGAGGTGGACTGTTTTCCCTCCCTGTAGATATCACATTTTATGAGGGACCACAGGTTCTCTATGGGGTTCAGATCAGGTGAACAAGGGGGCCATGTCATTATGTTTTCATCTTTTAGACCAGGGGTGGGGAACCTCCGGCCCGTGGACCGTATACGGCCCGCCATGCCCTTTTATGCGGCCCCCGGGCAGATTCCCGGGGGCGGCAGTGCTTGAGCCGCCACCGCCATCTTGTGGGCCGCCGGCCCTTTAAATCCGCACATGTGCTGCTGTGCTTACCAATGCGTTCTCCTGCTGGCCAGTGCCAGCGAGAGAGGACTTACTTTGTGGGTGGGTTTAGTGCTCTGCGTTGCCTGCCCTCTGAGCTGTGTTCCCACCCCCTGGCTTTCGGAGCTGCGTGCTGCCCCCTGGCCCTCTGAGCTGCGTTTCTGCCCCCCGACCCTCTGAGCTGCATTCCCGCCCCCAACTCTCGGAGCTGCGTGCTGCCCCCCGGCCCTCTGAGCTGCATTCCTGCCCCCCGGCTCTCAGAGCTGCGTGCCGCCCCCCGGCCCTCTGAGTTGCGTTCCCGCCCCCCGGCTCTTGGAGCTTCTGTGTGCCCTGTCAAGTGCTTTGTGGCCCCTCTCCCCTCAGTGCTGTGTGCCCTAATGCTGTGTATCACCCCAGGTTTGTGTGTCCCTCCTCTCCCCCCCACTGATGTCAAGGCTCCGCAAGTGATATCTGTGCCCCCCCCAGTGGTGCCTGCGCCCCAGCCCCTCTTGTGTGGTGCCTGCGTCCCAGCCCCTCTTGTGTGGCATCTACGCCCCAGCCCCTCTTGTGATGTGTATGTCCCCAGCCCCTCTTGTGATGTGCATGTCCTCAGCGTCTCCTGTGACTTATACATCACAGGAGGGGCTGGGGGCACATACATCACAGGAGGGGCTGGACGCACATACATCACAGGAGGGGCTGGGGGCACATACATCACAGGAGGGGCTGGGGGCACATACATCACAGGAGGGGCTGGGGGCATATACATCACAAGAGGGGCTGGCTGGGGGCATATACATCACAAGAGGGGCTGGGGGAATAGACATCACAAGAGGGGCTGGGGGCACATACATCACAAGAGGGGCTGGGGGCATATACATCACAAGAGGAGCTGGGGCACATACATCACAGGAAGGCTGGAGGCATAAACATCACAGGAGGGACTAGGGGCATATACATCACAGGAGGGGCTGGGGGCATATACATGTCCCCAGCCCCTTGTGTGATGTATGTCCCCCAGTGTCTCCTGTGATGTATATACAGCGTTTGTTATGTGATGTATATGATTTACCAATCTTATCACAAATAATTGACTGTGCTCCAGACCCAGACAAAAATGAAAAAGCAGCTGTGAGAAGCAACATGATTAGTATCACCAAACATCACAGCCCACAAAAGAGAAGCCGCTCCGGCCGCCACAGTAGGGGTAAGTTAATTAATTGTTTGACCAAATATAGCAGGGTCATTTTCACATTGATAATTTTGTGCGGCCCCCGAAGGTTGGTAAAAATTTCCAAATGACCCCCGGCTGAAAAAAGGTTCCCCACCCCTGTTTTAGACCTTTACTGGCCAGCCACGCTGTGGAGTAGTTGGATGCATGTGATGGGGCATTGTCCTGCATGAAAATCATGTTTTTCTTGAACGATAAAGACTTCTTCCTGTACCACTGCTTGAAGAAGTTGTCTTCCAGAAACTGGCAGTAGGTCTGGGAGTTGAGCTTCCCTCCATCCTCAACCCGAAAAGGTCCCATAAGTTGATCTTTGATGATCCCAGCCCATACCAGTGCCCTCCTCCACCTTGCTGGCGTCTGAGTCGGAGTGCAGCTCTCTGCCCTTTACTGATCCAGCCTCTGGCCCATCCATCTGGCCCATCAAGGGTCACTCTCATTTCATCAGTCCATAAAACCTTTGAAAAATCAGTCTTAAGATATTTCTTGGCCTAGTCTTGACGTTTTATCTTATGTTTCTTGGTCAGATGTGGTGGTTTTCAGCCTTCCTTACCTTGGCCTTGTCCCTGACTATGGAACACCTTGTGCTTTTTGATACTCCAGTAACGTTGCAGCTCTGAAATATGGCCAAACTGGTGGCAAATGGCATCTTGGCAGCTTCACGCTTGATTTTCCTCAATTCATGGGCAGTTATTTTGCGCCTTTTTTGCCCAACACGCTTCTTGCGACCCTGTTGGCTATTTGCCATGAAACGCTTGATTGTTCGGTGATCAGGCTTCAAACGTTTGGCAATTTCACGACTGCTGCATCCCTCTGCAAGACATCTCACAATTTTGGACTTTTCAGAGCCCGTCAAATCTCTCTTCTGCCCCTTTTGTCCAAAGGAAAGGAAGTTGCCTAATAATTAAGCACCCCTTATATAGGGTGTTGATGTCATTACACCGCACCCCTCCTCATTACAGAGATGCACATCACCTGATTTACTTAATTGGCAGTTGGCTCTCAGCCTATACAGCTTGGAGGAGGACGACATGTATAAAAAGTATCACGTGATCAAAATACTCATTTGCCTAATAATTCTGCACACAGTGTATATTAGTGACCCATTTCTACACAGTTATCAGAAGAACACAATAATGTGACAACTTAGATTCTTAAATTAAAGTAGGTTATTCCAATTTTAAAAAATAATGTCTGCTTTAAGACTGGACAATTCATTATAAAGAGTTTTCAAGGACCCCGATGTAACTGCAGGTTTTACTCCATGTACAAGAGGACTCTCGGTGAGCAGTGCAACACAACGAATGGCCTTGGCACTAGAAAGAGGGGAGAGGGGTCACCTCCTAACACTCACCTGATGCTGATGCCTGCACCCCCCAATGTACTTAGACGGGTCCTTCCCCCTTGCCCCATGTCATGTGCTTAGGCCCTCACTGAACCTAAACTCACCCTAACTAGTAAAGGCTAGTCTCGCCACTGCAATAAGACAAAATAAGGAAAGTAAGACAAAGAAACAAAAATTAACACTCTACAGCTTCTCCAGCAGGAACTTCTCAGCTGCAACAGAAGCAACACCTCAGCTTTTTCAGAGACTGGCTCCTTCAACGTGGGCAGCATAGGTATGAACTATAGCCGGCATAGGCAGGAGTGAGGAGTGGACACTTATAGCAGAAGGGAGTGGCTGCAGCTAAGGTTACAACTACCTGTCATATCAATGCAGGATAGAAAAGAACCTTAACCCCTTCAGTACTGGATGGGATTAAATATGCTCCAACTCAGGGTAAGCGACAAGCAGGCAGTAAAGAGGATCTGCGATCAACAATACTGTGTCACTTTCTGATCCCAAATCCCCCGAGATCACATCAGATTGTGACACACTTGTGACAAATGCTCAGTGCTGGTCCAAATGACTGTGCCTGGTACTGAAGCTCAGGCAATAGAATCTTCCTGCAGAGTAACAGGTAGGGGTACTTTGCACGTTGTGACATTGCTACTGCGTTATCGTCGGGGTCAAATCGAAAGTGATGCACATCCGGCGCCGGTAACGATGTTGTAACAGGTAAAGCCTAGGAGATAAGATGAACGAGCGTGAAACAGTCAAAAATCGGTGATCTGTGTCACGTCGTTCATTTTCATAATGTCGGTGCGTCCGCAGGTACGATGTTGTTTGTCGTTCCTGCGGCAGCACACATCGCTGTGTGTGAAGCCGCAGGACCGACAAACATCTCCTTACCTGCACCCACCGGCAATGCGGAAGGGAGAAGGTGGGCGGGATGTTTACATCCCACTCATCTCCGCCCCTCCGCTTCTATTGGCCGCCTGCCGTGTGACGTCACTGTGACGCCGCAAGACCCGCCCCCTTAGGAAGGGCCAGAGCGACATCGCAGGGCAGGTGAGTGCATGTGAAGCTGCCGTAGTGATAATATTCGCTACAGCAGCTATCACAAGATATCGCATGTGCGACGGGGGCGGGGACTATCGCGCTCGGCATCGCTATCATCGGCTAGCGATGTCGCAGCATGCAAAGTACCCCATAGAGTCACATTCATAAGTAGGAGGTTATTCCCAAACAGATAGATCGATATTGTCAGATAGTAGTTGTAAATACAAGCACTTTTGCAATTTACTGCCTTTTAAAATTTGCATCCGTTCTTGAGATACTTACACTTTGCTTTTGTTTACACCTTGTTGCCTAGGAGTCTGACCACCACTGTTATCTGTTATCAGCCTTTTAAGCCCTGCGCTGAACCTGGGATGTAATAGCGATCTCCAGGCGAGCTTCAAAACAGATTCCTTCAAGCTCAATTGGAAAACACTTGCAAGCTCGGTACATAATCTGCTGTCTAGCAGCGGTGGTCGGTCTCCATGACAACGTGTTGTAAACAAAAGAAAAGTGTCAAAAGAAAACTTTAATAAATAGTCAAGTGCAAAAGTGTTTTTATATAGAGTTTTTTCATTTTTTTTCACTGATGTAAGAAAAATGTTTCGCCACCTTCCCCACCTATCGAAGAAGGGGTAGACCATGCATGGCATCTAAGTCCTGTCCGATTTTTTCATGGACC
>NC_134360.1:30719412-30721912 GCF_048569485.1 Anomaloglossus baeobatrachus | reverse complement strand
TAGATAGATAGATAGATAGATAGATAGAGGGATAGATAGATAGATAGATAGATAGATAGAGGGATAAATAGATAGATAGATAGATAATAGATAGATAGATAGATAGAGGGATGGATAGATAGATAGATAATAGATAGATAGATAGATAGATAGATAGAGGGATAGATAGATAGATAGATAAAGGGATAGATAGATAGATGGATAGATAGAGGGATAGATAGAGGGATAGATAGATGGATAGATAGATAGATAGATAGATAGATAGATAGATAGATAGAGGGATAGATAGATAGATAGATAGATAGATAGATAGATAGATAGATAGATAGATAGAGAGATAGATAGATAGATAGAGGGATAGATAGATAGATAGATAGATAGATAGATAGATAGAGGGATAGATATAGATAGATAGATAGAGAGATAGATAGATAGATAGATAGATAGATAGAGGGATAGATAGATAGAGGGATAGATAGATAGATAGATAGAGGGATAGATAGATAGATAGATAGATAGATAGATAGAGGGATAGATAGATAGATAGATAGATAGAGGGATAGATAGATGGATAGATCGATAGAGGGATAGATAGATAGATAGATAGATAGATAGATAGATAGATAAATAATAGATAGATAACAGATAGAGATAGATTATAGATAGAAAGATATCCATCCTTCCTACAGTCCCAGTCCCTAATGTACACTTGCTTTGGCAAAACTAATTTGTATTTGGTCCTGCCAATAAAGCTTATTTGATTTAATTTGATTTGATTTGATAATAGACAGACAGACAGATAGATATATAGATAGATACAGAGTAACAATCCAAGCTTCCATTTCCATAAAGCCCTGGTACATGTAGGTGGTCCATATGAACCATTAGGCTATGTGCTCACATTGCGGAAAATTTGCGGAATTTGCTGCGATTTTTTCGCGGAAATTCCGCAAATTTTTCAAAAATCCGCAGTACAGTTCAGCGGAAATAATGCGAATTTCCCTGCGGACAAATCTGCAGCATGTGAATTATTCCTGCGAGCTTCTCCGCAGGGTCCCATACATACCTGCCTTGATAGCAGACACCGGAGTCACTTCCTCCGGTGCAGAGGAGCGCGGTGGAGCCAGGAGCAGGAAGGAGGAGGTGGGCGGGGCCTGCACGAGCTCCAGTCATGTGACAGGTGGAGCTAGTTCAGGCCCACCCACCTTCTCCTGTAATGTGCAGATACGGCCAGAGACAGAGAGTGAAGTGCTGTGTGATGGAGGTAAGTATAAACTCCCCGATCACTCAGCACTTGTTCTGCATTGAGGATGCAGTGCTGAAGCCGTGGTACTGTATCCTCAATGCAGAATGGCCGCAGCATATCCGCAGGACATTCCGCAGCACATCCGCAGCATGTAAACAGACAAAGTTGTGCTTCGGGTTTCTGGGAGCTCCTGCAGAATGTCCTGCGGATATATCCACAGGACACTTTCTCCGTGGGCACATAGCCTTAGGGGCACTTTGCACACTACGACATCACAGCTGCGATGTCGGTGGGGTCAAATCGAAAGTGACGCACATCCGGCGTCGCTGTCGATATCGTAGTGTGTAAATCATTTTTGATACGATTAACGAGCGCAAAAGTGTCGAAATCATATGATCGGTGTAGTGTCGGGCATTTCCATAATTTCGGAAGGACCGATGTTACGATGTTGTTGCTCGTTCCTGCGGCAGCTCACATCGCTGTGTGTGAAGCCGCAGGAGCGAGGAACATCACCTTACCCGCGTCCCAGCTGCAATGAGGAAGAAAGGAGGTGGGCGGGATGTTTACGTCCCGCTCATCTCCGCCCCTCCGCTTCTATTGGCCGCCTGCCGTGTGACGTCGCTGTGACGCCGTACAACCCGCTCCCTTAGGAAGGAGGTGGGTCACTGGCCAGAGCGACGTCGCAGGACAGGTAAGTGCATGTGAAGCTGCCGTAGCGATAATGTTCGCTACGGCAGCTATCACAAGATATCGCAGATGCGACGGGGGCGGGGACTATCGCGTTCGGCATCGCAGCAATCGGCTTCCAATGTCGTAGTGTGCAAAGTGCCCCTTAGGCTCAGAACAGTTCACCCAAACCCAACCGGACAAAATAACCAATCACAGCAGCTTGACAAAAGCCAGAATCAGGAAGATGGTAGACGAGGGCCAGGAGAGGTAAGTCAGTGACTGGAGGACCGACATCAACACCTCACAGAAACTGACCACGTACCAGAGACTACAGAGAGACTACAGACTGGCCCCATATCTGGAAAAACTCCCGGACCCCAGAGACCGCAGGACCCTGAGCCGATATAGACTCAGTGCCCACAGTCTAGCCATCGAATCCGGCCGACACAAGCAGAGCTACAAGCCCAAGGAGGACAGACTGTGCCAACACTGTGACCTGGAGGCCCTGGAGGATGAAACCCACCTCCTGCTACACTGCACCAAGTACTCAGCAGTGAGGGACACTCACTTCAGGAGACTCTCCCA